>NC_041387.1:386095228-386190939 GCF_002162155.2 Triticum dicoccoides
TTTTTTATTACTTAGGCGAGTACTGGACTGCAGCTAGCCTCCGAGTGAGAGGCAGGCTCAACACTCGGCAGGATTTTTACATTACTTAGGCGAAACGGATTCGTAGCTAAGCCCCCGAGTGAGAGACAGGCTCAACACTCGGCAGGATTTTTATATTACTTAGGCGAAGCAGATTCGCAGCTACCCCCCGAGTGAGAGACAGGCTCACCACTCGGCAGGATTTTATTGCTTAAGCGAAACGGATTCGCGGCTAAGCCCCCGAGTGGGAGACAGACTCACCACTCGACAGGATTTTTAAAACATAAAAAATGAACAACAATTGTTCGGAAGACTGTAGAATCATGTATTTTGATAATCAACCTACAAGGGTACTTCTTATTACATCTCATCAGTTCTAAATACTTAAGAGTAAAAAGGGCGGAGCAAATCCGCATTCTAGGCGCGTGGCTCATCTTTATTATGTTCGACGTTGAAGAGACGGTATGCTCCGTTGTGAAGCACTTTGGTGACGATGAAAGGGCCTTCCCAAGCAGGAGCGAGCTTGTGAGGTCTCTGCTGGTCCACTCGAAGAACCAGGTATCCTCCTTGAAATGCCCGACCTCTCACATTTCTAGCATGAAATCGACGCAAGTCTTGCTGATAAATGGTCGACCAGATCAAAGCCATCTCTTTTTCTTCTTATAGGAGATCGACTGCATCTTGCCGAGCCTGCTCTGCTTCTTCCTATAAGAAGAGTTCGACTCGAGGTGCGTTATGGAGCAAATCACTAGGGAACACGGCTTCGGCTCCGTAGACTAAGAAGAATGGAGTCTTTCCAATCGACTGGTTAGGGGTTGTCCTCAATCCCCAAAGTACTGATGGGAGCTCATTGACCCAAGCCCCTGCTGCATGTTTCAGGTCACGCATCAACCGGGGTTTCAGTCCTTTGAGAATCAATCCATTTGCCCACTCGGCCTACCCATTCGACTAAGGATGAGCGACCAAAGCGTAGTCGACTCTCGTGCCTTGGGAGGCACAAAAGATTTTGAATTCTTCAGAATCGAAGTTCAAGCCATTATCCGTAATGATGCTGTGCGGGATGCCATATCTGAATATCACTTCTGTGACGAAACTCACAGCTGTACTTGCTTCAAGGCTTTTAATGGGCTTGGCTTCGATCCATTTGGTGAACTTGTCGACTGCCACCAGCACATGAGTAAATCCACTCCTGCTAGTCCTCAGAGGTCCAACCATGTCCAGTCCCCAGACGGCAAAAGGCCAAACAAGTGGAATTGTTTTCAGAGTTGAGGCAGGTTTATGAGACATGTTGGAGTAAAACTGACAGCCTTCACACTTGTCTACTATTTCCTTAGCCATCTCGTTGGCTCGCGACCAGTAAAATCTGGCTCGGTATGCTTTGGCCATGATGGTCCGAGAGGACGCGTGGTGACCGTAGGTTCCCGAGTGAATATCATTGAGGATCACTCGGCCTTCCTCTGGCGTGATGCACTTCTGGCAGACTCCAGTTGCACTTTCTCTGAACAACTGCCCCTTTATCACAAAAAAGGCCTTAGATCGCTGGACGATCTGTCGAGCCTCTTCTTCATCCTCCGGAAGTTCTTTCCTAAGAATGTATGCAATGTACGGCACCATCCAGTCGGGGGTAATGACCAAAACCTCCATGATCAAGTCGACCACGACTGGGATTTCGACTTCGGTCGGATCCGTGGCACTCTTGGGATGTGGTGACTCTTTAGTGAAAGGACCCTCCTGAACTGAAGGTGAATGAATATGTTCCAAGAACACATTGCGGGGAATGGCCTCTCTCTTTGAACATATCTTTGCCAACTCATCTGTAGCTTGATTTTTCAATTGGGGTACATGGTGAAGCTCCAACCCTTCAAACTTCTTCTCCAGCTTCCTAACAGCATTGCAATAGCCAGTCATGGCTGGATTTCTGACATCCCATTCCTTCATCACCTAATTAACCACCAAATCTGAGTCGCCGTATACCATGAGGCAACGGACGCCGAGTGAAATGGCCATACGCAACCCGTATAAAAGTGCTTCATATTCCGCCTCGTTATTGGAGGAGTCAAAATGAATCTCGAGAACATAGTTAAGCTTGTCTCCACGGGGGGACACCAATACTACCCCAACACCTGATCCATTTAGCATCTTGGAGCCATCGAAGAACATAGTATAATGTTCCGAGTGAACTTGAGTCGGTAGTTGCTCCTCAATCCACTCGGCAAGGAAATCCACGATTACTTGGGACTTGATAGCTTTCTTTGCCTCAAACTTGATGTCCAATGGAAGGAGTTCAATCGCCCACTTTGCCACTCGACCAATTGCATCTCTGTTATTCAGAATCTCAGACAAAGGAGCGTCGCTGACGACCGTAATAGAGTGATCAGAGAAGTAATGTGCAACCTTCTTCATGGTCATGTATATTCCATAGACAAGCTTCTGATAATGAGGATATCGTTGTTTGGATGGAGTCAAAACTTCAGAGAGATAATAAACTGGGCGCTGAACCTTGTAAGCTTTTCCTTCCTCTACCCGCTCGACCGTGAGTATTGTGCTGACAACTTGTTCAGTGGCTGCAATATAAAGCAGTAAAGGCTCTTTGCTGATTGGCACAGCGAGCACCGGCTGGGTGGAAAGCAGGGTTTTGAGTTTTGCAAACGCTGCATCAGCTTCCTTAGTCCACTCGAACTTATCAGATTTCTTCATCAGTCGGTAAAGTGGCAACGCCTTTTCACCGAGACGATAAATGAATCGACTCAAGGCGGCCAAGCAACCAGTTAATTTCTGAATGTCATGCACTCGTACAGGGCTTTTCATTTGGAGGATGGTATCAACTTTTTCTGGATTGGCATCGATCCCTTGTTCGGAGACGAGAAAACCGAGCGACTTTCCTCCGGGAACTCCGAACGTGCATTTTGATGGATTAAGCTTGATATCGAACCTCCTTAGGTTGGCAAAGGTTTCTACGAGGTCAGTCAATAGGTCGGAACCTTTGCGAGACTTGACCATGATGTCATCCATGTATGCCTCCACATTCCAACTGATTTGGGTGAGCAGGCACTTCTGGATCATCCTCATGAATGTGGCTCCGGCATTTTTAAGACCGAATGGCATGGTGACATAGCAAAAGCACCCGAACAGGGTGATGAAGGCTGTTTTTATTTCATCGGGGCCATACAGTCGGATCTGATGATACCCGGAATATGCATCTAGAAAAGACAAGCGCTCACACCCCGCAGTCGAGTCAACAATCTGATGATACGGGGAAGAGGGAAGTGATCTTTCGGGCAGGCCCGATTGATATGCTTGAAATCAATGCACATACGAAGTGAATCGTCCTTCTTGGGGACCATGACGACATTGGCAAGCCACTCGGAGTGGTAGATCTCTCGGATGAACTCTGCTGCTAGCAGCCGAGCTACTTCTTCGCCAATCGCTTTCCTCTTCTGCACGGCGGACCACCGAAGGTGTTCTTTGATGGGTTTTGCCTTGGGGTCGACACGCAAACGGTGCTCAGCTAGTCCTCTGGGTACACCTGGCATGTCAGAGGGTTTCCATGCGAAGATGTCCCAGTTCTCATGGAGGAACTAGATGAGAGCTTCTTCCTATTTGCTGTCGAGTGTTGTTGATATATGAGTCGGCGCGGCATTGGGATCGGTCAGATGAATATGAATCGGCTTCGTTTCACCAGATGACTGAAATGCATAATCGGTGGCTGGCTTCTTGGTTCGGAGCAAATCACTCGGATCCGCATTTTTCTGATATTCTTGAAGTTCAACAGCTGCCATCTGCGCATCGGCAATTTTGGAACCCTTCTGGAAGCATTCCTCCGCCTTTTGCCGATTGTCAGTAACTGTGATCACACCTTTGGGGCCAGGCATCTTCAACTTGAGATATATGTAACACGGTCGAGCCATGAAACGCGCGTATGCAGGCCTCCCCAGAATGGCATGATAAGCACTCTGGAAATCCACGACTTCAGATGTCAACTTTTCTTTACGGTAATGCTTGGAATCACCGAAAACCACGTCGAGAGCGATCTGGCCGAGTGATTTGGCTTTCTTTCCGGGGATAACGCCGTGGAAGCTCATATTGCTCTCGCTAAGCTTAGACATCGGGATGCCCATCCCCTTCAAGGTTTCAACATAAAGGATATTCAGACTGCTACCACCATCCATCGGTACTTTAGTTAGTCGAGTGCCATCGACCACTGGTCGACCACCAGCGCTTGCCTCCCGGGGGTGGCTACACGAGCGGGATGGTCTGACTGGTCGAATGTGATGGCTGTCTGGGACCATTTCAGGTACGTGGTCGTCGTCGCCGGAGCAACCATATTCACCTCTTTGTTGATAACCTTCAACCGACTCTTGCTCTCAACATCAGCAAAAATCATGAGAGTGGAATTGACTTTGGGATAACCATCATCTTCCTCTTCGTCTTCATCTCTGTCTGACTCTTTCTCCTTCTCATTGGGTTGTTTCTCTCGGAACTGTTGGATCAGGAGTCGACATTGTCGAGTGGTATGTTTTGGGTAAATCAGATTACCTTCTTCATCTTTCTTCATGTGGATGTGACACGGCAAATCCAGCACATCATTTCCTGCTTGATCCTTTACCTTCTTAGGGGGCCAGGGCCCCTTAGGTTTTCCCTTAAACTTTCCTTGAGCCACTGCTGCAATCTCACCGGGTGCTGCTGGCTTGGCTTTACGCTTTTGTTTCCGATTGGAGTTACCTCCACCAGCCTCTTGGCCGACTGGTTTACTCTTCCCGCTACAGAGTCGATCCTCTTCTTCTCCGTTAGCGTACCGGGTGGCTATCTCCATCATCTGGGTCAGAGTCATATCCCCACGACCGAATTTCAAAACCAACTCTCGGTACTTGACGCCTTCCTTGAAAGCGCACACCACCTGATGCTCTGATATTGTAAGTGCATCTAGTGCCACCCCTAGTTGGTTTTGGAGTATTGACGACAAAGTTGGTTGAGGGACTAATGCATTTGTAAGAATTACAGGATAACGCAGGTAGTGTCCCTCATTGATTCGGTTTACCTACCGGAGATGACCCCTAAAAATGTATGAAGACATTGAAGACAATGGTGGTATGAGAAGATATTCATATTGAAGACTATGACATGAGAAGACATTGCGTGAAGACTATGGAACGCGAAGACTGTGTGGTTTCGTTGTTTCCTTTTCTTCTTTGTTGAGTCATAGGAACCACCGTACTGTTAAGTGGGGTCCAAGTGAACTAAGTCAGAGTGATTGAAGTGATGCTCAACCCAAATCCTATGTCTTCGAGCGAAGACAATGAGAGCAAATCTTATCCAGAGCTGGATGAGTCAGCTTTACTTGTAGCCCAAGTAAAGTTGCTGCGTGTGTTTGAAATCTAACCATTGGAACACGTGTCAGTTCCTTAGTGACCCAGGGTCATTTTGGACAAATCAGGTCGGGTTGCCTTGTGGCTATAAATAGCCCACCCCCTACACCATAAATTGGTGGCTGCTCAGAGTTAGTGCACGGCTTTTATCGTTTTGAGAGCAACCCACCTCGAATCCTTTGAGAGAGAAATCCTTGCGAGGACAAAGCCCAAACACCCAGAGGCAAAGAGTGTTAGGCATCACCGAAGTCTTTCTATCTGTGTGACCTGAAGACTTATTACACTTGAGGACTGTGAATCCTCCAGCCGGTTAGGCGTCGCGTTCTGAGCATCCAAGAGTCATTGTGGATTGCCGGTGAACGAAGTATGTGAAGGTTTGGAAGTCTACCTTGAAGACTTACCAGAGTGATTGGGCGAGGACTGGGTGTCCTTAGCTCAAGGGGAATAAGGTGAAGACACGGTCTTCTGAGTTAAATCTTAGCCTCCCTAACCATACGTACAGTTGTCACAGCAACTGGAACTGGTCCAACAAATCCTGTGTCTTCAACAAGCGACTGGTTCTATCCCTTTCCATCCTTTACTTAAGTTTGTCTTCGTGAAGTCACTGCCTATCTGTGTATCTGTTTGACTTCATTGCTTGACTACTACTGTTGATTGGCTTCACACTATCTTCCATCCTGATCCTTACTACTTAGCTGCTATTAGTCCTATACTTTCACATCATTGCATATTTGACTATGGCTTGCTTATGGTAGTTTATCTTCCGCTGCATATCAACAAGGTCATTTCTGTTGTCTGTCTTCGAAACTTCTAAGTTTTGAAGACTTCCATAAAAATCGCCTATTCACCCCCCCCTCTAGTCGATACTAGCACTTTCAATTGGTATCAGAGCCAGGTACTCCCTTGTTCTGTGTGATTCGGTTTAACCACCTGGAGTTTTAGCTATGTCGACTGCAAGGATAATCAAAGTCTCCACTGCTTGTCCGGTGTTCGATGGAACTGAATATCCCTATTGGAAGAATAAGATGCGCATGCATCTTGAAGCCATTGATGTCGATCTCTGGTATGTCATCAAGAACGGCATTCCCAAAACTGGTGAAGGTGTCACCCCCACTGATGTCAAGAAGTTCATTCAACTGGACTCTACTGCAAAGAACATCATCTGTGGTCATCTGACCAAAGGACAGTATGGCCGTGTGAGTGCTCGGGAAACGTCGAAGCTAGTCTGGGACTGGCTATCCAAGGTCAATGAAGGCGTCTCAACCAAAAGAGATCAAAGGACCAGTGTTCTTCGCAACCTCTTCAACCGCTTCAAGAGAAACGACAATGAAAATGTCCAGCTCACGTTTGATCGTCTGACTGACATCACAAATGAGCTTCAAGCTCTTGGCGCCACTGAGATCACCAAGCATGAAATCGTCAAGACACTGCTAAGATCACTTGACAGCTTCTTTGACACCCTTGCCCTCATGATACAAGAACGTCCTGACTTCAAGACACTCGATCCGTCTGATATACTTGAGAGGCTCAACACACATGAGTTCCAGCTTTCTGAGAAAAGAGATATCTATGGTCCCAATTATGGCCGAACTCGCGCCTTGAAGGCAAAAGTGGTTTCCTCATCTGAAGAAGAATTTGACTGCGGTTCTGATGATCCTGAAGACATTGGAAAGGAACTTGCCATGCTTGTGAAGAAGTTTCAGAGGTTCACCAAGAAGAAGGGCTTCAGAAAGTCTTCACGATCTAGCTCCAAGAATGATGAAGCTTCCACCCATGACCACAAGAAGAGAACCTGCCACAAGTGCAAGAAACCTGGTCACTACATATCTGAGTGTCCACAGTGGGACAATGAGAAGAAGAAGAAGAAGAGCAAGGAATATGATTCTGATGACAAGAAGAAGAAGAAATCCTCAAAGTCTTCTTCCAAGTCTTCATCACACAAGAAGAGCTCATCAGGCAAGGCTCGTGCCTTTGTTGGCAAGGAAATGGATTCAGAGGAGGAGTCTACTTCTGAGGAGGTGGAGGTGGAATCTGGAGAGGAGTCCGACCCTGGCGTTGCAAGTCTGGCTCTAGCCACAACCTATGTTGCCAAGTCCATCTTCAACACTGAAGGCAATGACTTCCACACTAACGCTGAAGCTGATGACATGGACGATCCTGCTCCCACCTACTGCTTCATGGCACGTGGTGCCAAGGTAAAATCACGCGATGCTTACTTTCAAACATCAAGTGAAGATGACTCTGATTGTGAATCCAAACCCAGCTACAAAACACTTGCTAAAATTGCTACTGAACAACAAAGGGCTATGGAACATACTCAAAAACTGTTAGACAAAAGCGATGACCTGTTGGACGCGGAAATGACACGTTCACAGTCCTTAGTAGAAGACATAAAAAATCTTCATGCTAAGTACCAAGAACTTGAAAGTCTTCATGAGACGCTCTCAACCACATATGAAAATCTCTCCTATGATTATCTTCAAAGGAAGCAAGAGCTTGAGAAATTGAAAGCAACTCATGAAGATCTTCAAAAAGAGAATGAGTCACTTCGCGCTCAACAGATCAGTCCCGCTCAGGATGGATTTGAACCACCATGTCTAAAATGCATTGAGCGTGATAACGCTACATCTGTTGCTGAATGTTCCACTGCTTCTGCTGTTTCATTGTCTTCAACTACTGATGTGGTTACTAACCCCTCTACGGAGGATACCACTACTATTGCTGATGAAAATGCTAGATTGAAGACATTGCTTGAAACAGGGATGTATAAAAGTTTGAAGGGACATCAGACACTCTGCGATGTCCTCAAAAAGCAGATTCTAAACCAAAACCCTAGGAAAGAGGGTGTTGGGTTCGAGAGGAAAATGAATGCTGATGGTTCTTACTGGAAGCCTAAGCAGTATCCCAAAACCACATGGGTTGCTGCAAAGGAACCTTCAGTGGATCCATCCACTTTATCTGGATTTACCTGTGCTAATCCTATTATCATTGATGAATCCTTTGATGCAAACTATAAACTGTTCAAAAATCAGAATGGTGAGGTGTTTGCCAGGTATATTGGTACTAACTGCAGGAATGGACCTCCTATGAAGAAGATCTGGGTTCCCAAAAGCTGCCTTGAGAATCTTCCAGTGAATGTCATCATGACACCACCAGGGAAGAAGACAAACCCCAGACCAAAGGCATCATATGGTCCAACGGCTTCAGACGAACACATGACTCACTTGAGTCACCCTAACGCCAATGTTTTGCAGGGAAATCATACTCAGACTCATGAATATGAGCATGTGTCTTCAAACCGCTATGTTCATAGAACTAAGAACTTTTCTGCTTATTCACATGAGTATCATTCATCTCCTGCAAGGCTATTTGCTAGGGCTTCAAAGCCGAAATTCTCAGATGCTGCACTTAGACTCATTGCTTCTAAGCCACCCCTGAAAATGTGGGTGGTGAAGAAGAATTAACTCTCTTTTGCAGAATGTGGTCTCCAGCTAGCAATCAAAGGCGTCCGATATTATTGCTGGGGACCTAAAACATAAAGGGACGCATGATAAAATGACTTACTATGTATTCCACATATGAATCTCTTATCTGTCATACTGTGTGTTCTAGTCTTGATCTAAGCTGTGATAATCCTAGTGTGCGTCAAATGATTATGCTTCACAACATACCTTGTGAAGCCTATCCTCCTAACTGCACTGTAGGGCATGTCACCAAAAGCTTCAGAATGGATTATTGACAGCGGATGCACTAATCATATGACTGGTGATCGAAGTCTTCTCATGGACTCAACCTTACGTCCATCCGACAGGAGTCAAATCACATTTGCTGACACTGGTAAAAGCAAGGTATTGGGTCTAGGTAGAGTTGCAATCTCTAGGGATCAACACATGGATAAAGTGATGCTTGTTGAATCCCTTGGGTTCAACTTAATGTCTGTCTCAATGCTTTGTGACTTAAACATGATTGTGCTATTTGGAAAATATCGTTGCCTTGTACTAATGGAATCTGACAAGTCTCTAGTCTTTGAAGGATATAGGAAAGATGATCTATACATGGTAGATTTCTCAGCAGGTCCACAGCTTGCCGTATGTCTTGTCACAAAAGCTTCAGAATGCTGGCTCTAGCATCGAAGGCTAGGACATGCTGGCATGAGGAACTTACACTCACTCGTCAAGAAGAAGCATGTCATTGGCATCGAGGATGTCAAGTTCAAGAAGGATCATCTGTGTGGTGCCTGTGACGCTGGAAAGATGACAAGGGCAAAGCACCTCTCGAAGACAATCATGACAACATATCAACCCTTTGAGCTGCTACACATGGACTTATTTGGACCTACTCACTACTCCACCCTCACAACAACTGCCTGTCTCTATGGCTTCGTCATTGTTGATGACTACTCAAGATACACATGGGTTCATATAATTCTTTACAAGACTGAAGTGCAAGATGTCTTCAGGCGCTTCGCCAATCGAGCAATGAACAATTATGGCGTGAAGATCAAACATATCAGAAGTGACAATGGCACTGAATTCAAGAACACAGGACTTGATCTGTATCTGGATACAATGGAATCACTCATGAGTTCTCTGCTCCATACACACCTCAGCAAAATGGCATCGTTGAGCGCAAAAACAGAACCCTCATTGAGATGGCTCAAACAATGCTAGATGAATACAAGACACCAAGAAAGTTCTGGCCTGAAGCTATTGATACAGCCTGTCACATCATCAACCGTGTCTACATCCATAAGCTTCTGAACAAAACATCCTATGAGCTCCTTACTGTCAAGAAGCCAAATGTCAGTTACTTTAGAGTATTTGGAGCTAGATGCTGGATCAAGGATCCCCATCACAAGTCAAAATTTGCACCTAAGGCTCACGAAGGCTTCATGCTTGGCTATGGAAAGGACTCACACTCCTACAGAGTTTTCAACCTCTTTCTCTACAAGATCGTTAAAACTGTGGATGTGAGATTTGATGAAACCAATGGTTCACAAGGAGAACTCCTGCCAAGTACACTAGATGAAGCTCCTCCAAGCGAATCTATCAAGCTGATGGGAACTGGTGAAATCATGCCTTCTGAAGCACAGCCTGAAGAGGAACTTATCATCTCTGCACCAAATCAACCTGAAGACAATGCTCAGACCGAAGACAATCCTCCCAATGATGACAATGATCAGCAAGAGCAAAGTCTTCGTCCTGTTCATCCTTGTGTTGCAAATGAAGTACAAACCGAGAAGATAATTGACAGCATCAATGCGCCTGGTCCGCTTACTCACTCAAGAGCAACACAATTAGCAAACTTTTGTGGGCACTTTTCATTTGTGTCAATATCAGAACCCAAGAAAGTTGCTGAAGCTTTTATGGAACCTGAATGGATTCAAGCCATGCAAGAAGAACTTCAACAGTTCAAGCTGAATAATGTTTGGGAACTTGTCAAGCGACCTGACCCTCGCAAGCATAACATTATTGGAACAAAATGGATATATCGAAACAAGCAAGATGAGCATGGTCAAGTCGTCAGAAACAAAGCACGTCTTGTGGCTCAAGGATATACTCAAGTTGAAGGAATTGACTTCGATGAAACATTTGCTCCTGTTGCTAGGTTTGAAGCTATTCGCATACTGCTAGCCTATGCTAATCATCACAACATCTTGCTATATCAAATGGATGTGAAGAGTGCATTTCTCAATAGCAAGATTGAAGAAGAAGTATATGTCGCTCAACCACTTGGCTTTGAAGATCCAAAACATCCTGATATGGTGTACAAGCTAAACAAAGCACTGTATGGCCTCAAACAAGCTCCTCGCGCATGGTATGATATGATCAAAGACTTCTTGAAGAGCAAAGGCTTCAAACCAGGATCCCTCGATCCCACACTCTTCACAAAGACATATGATGGCGAACTGTTTGTGTGCCAAATATATGTGGATGACATTATCTTCGGCTGCACCAACCAGAAGTATAGTGATGAGTTTGGATACATGATGCAAGAGCAATATCAGATGTCCATGATGGGAGAACTGAAGTTCTTCCTTGGTCTTCAAATTCGTCAGCAAAGCAATGGCATCTTCATATCTCAAGAAAAATACCTCAAAGATTGTCTGAAGAAGTTTGGAATGGAAGACTGCAAAGGTTATACGACGCTAATGCCAGCCAAACACCACCTTGGTCCCGACGACAATGGTAAAGAGTTCGATCAAAAGGTATACCGCTCCATGATTGGTTCTTTACTTTATCTATGTGCATCTAGGCCAGATATTATGCTTAGTGTTTGCATGTGTGCTCGATTCCAAGCGGCACCAAAGGAATCGCATCACTTAGTTGTGAAGCAAATTCTTCGATATTTGGCTTACACCCCAACACTCGGATTATGGTATCCCAAGGGCTCAAAATTTGATTTGGTTGGATTCTCGGATGCTGATTATGCTGGTGACAAGGTGGATAGCAAGTCTAGATCAGGCACATGTCATTTTCTTGGTCGATCACTTGTCTGTTGGTCTTCAAAGAAGCAGAATTGTGTATCACTCTCAACTGCTGAATCTAAATACATTGCTGCTGGATCCTGTTGCGCTCAGCTTCTATGGATGAAGCAAACTCTCAAGGACTATGGCATCAACCTGAAACAAGTACCTCTCTTCTGCGACAACGAGAGTGCCATCAAGATAGCCAACAATCAAGTCCAACACTTGAAGACAAAGCACATTGAAATTCGTCATCACTTTCTCAGAGATCATGTCATGAAGAAAGATATTGATATCATTCACGTCAACACTGAAGAGCAACTTGCAGATATCTTCACAAAGCCCTTGGATGAGAAAAGGTTTTGCAAGTTACGGTGTGAGCTAAATATCTTGGAATCCTCTAATGTCGTGTGATCAGGCACACATCCTAACACTTATGCATGTTGATGACATAGATGTGCAACACACAAAGTAATGTATATCTTTAATCAATGAAGATTTACACTCTAAGTGTGAATACATTAACATGGAATTTGACTTTGGAGCGCCACGATAATTGTGCGCCGTGTCTGGGTCTAATACTTCCTATACGGTGGGTAACGCCACCACCAAATCTCTCTGTTTGAAGTGTTTCACTCATGGCGTTACTTTTGCAAAGACTTCACATTTGGTTTGTCTTCAGTTTCAATTTATCTTCATGATTTTCTGCGCTATGATGATTTGATTGCATATATATATATACTAGTGTTCTATCCTCTACAACATTCACTTTTAGCTATGTCTTCAAGTTGAATCTTTTGAACTAAGTGAATGTGATCGGACCCTAACCTCTCTATGCTTTCTATCTCAAACTCTATCTGTCCAAATCATATGCATTCTATTGAAACTGTCGAATGTCTTCTCCGCGTCCTAGTCAGCAGAAGGCAAAGAGACAAACATTAAATCTGTTTTAAATGACTTATCCTTATTGTTGAAATCCGGAGAAGCCAGAACAACTCTCTGACATGCCTGGCGGGCGTGGGAACGTGGGACAACTCTGAGTATGTTGCATGCTTGCCACATGCCCCTCAAATGTGAACCGCCAGGGCACCAGCGTAATTGTGCTGTGCCGCTCACCTACTTGTAAATACTTGTCCCATGCGGTAAAGAAATCCTTCTTCCACCTCTCCACCTCGTCAAAACCCTAGCACCACCGCTAGCTCTCGACGATGCTGGCGATGAAGCGCTTAGCTGGCGTGACTTCTCCGACGCCGTCCTCACGCCGGCCGCGGACATCGTCCTCTCCGCCGTCGCTGTAGGTGTCCTCCGTCACCAAGTTAGGGCACGGTGGGCTGAACTGCTCGGTCTCCTATTCATCCCATCTAGCAGTTCTTCGTGCGGTAATTATAACTCTATTTTTACCACCTTTTTGATCTTCATAGATTCATCCTATTTACCGAAAGTGGTTTCTACCTACTCAATGTTAGATCTATACTGTCTGCATCTCATAATGCCTAGTCTATTCACTTAGATTTCCTATCTAGTTTGATTCCTCACTTGTACTTATTCACGGATTGGTACAAATCTGGAACCAACTCACCTCATATAAGTGAATGTCTTCGCATCATGAGGTCAATGTCTTCAAACTGATTTATCTTCAAAATCTTCTGAGAATGCATATGACCTCTTCCCCTTCCCTCGCATCTCTAATGCTGTCACAGGTACATGTCCGTGGGAGAATCCCTTGGTTCTCATAGTCTGCATTCATTTGCAGAATACTTACAGCATCATATCAATTCTCCTGAAGCCAGTTCCTGCTTGACCAGCAAGCGAAAGTCTCTGAAGCCATTGAACATATTGAAGCCATTCAGTTTGAAGTTCATGGCTGCAGAAAAATCAGCAAGGAAGGGTGGCAGACAGTGCTGAGAAGGAACATCCAAAGATCTGCCTGATGACCTAGCAGAGCTCTACAAGACAGATCCTGAAGAGACATATCATCAGCGCAAGACACGAATCCAATGGATTCGACGCTATTGGGCTGAAGAGTGGTTCAAGTAGAAGTTCGTAACCAAGGAATATGCAGAGAAGAATGCAATCAAGAGTCCTTTGGGCGATATTCTCTATCGAGGTCTTCAACCCAAGAACAGAGCTGAAGCTATTGCACAAGATTTCTATCCTTGCATGGTCCGTGGACCTCAGCCTGAGAATGCCGATCCCACATCATTACTCTAGTGTCGTGATGATGCTCTCTTCTAGCACAACTTCCAGCATGCAAAGGCTTCGGCCAAGGAAAACAAGAAGTCATTGGGACTAGACTTCAACCCTGGTCCCTCTGCTCCTCATGCTGACGGCTCTCGTGATGCAGAACCCAATGTCATCGGCCCCTTCTCCAACCTTGACGGCCTCATCACCTACATCTTGGTTCAGGGTGCCAGAGTAGATCATTCTGATAATGATGCTGACACTGATGAAGCCCCAGCTCCTCCTCCGAAGCCACAGAAGCAAAAGAAGCTAAAGGCTTCTAAATCAGCACCTCCAAAAGCTTTACGTGCGAAGCCTCTGGCCACTGCACCTCCTGAAGCCAGTGTGCAGTCTGAAGATCAATCCCGCATCTCCAAGAAGACGGAGAAGAAAAAGCAACTTGTCAGGCATACTGATCAAGCCTTGACTCCTGCCGCCATTCTGCGCGAAGAACCCATTGATCTGTCCAGTGATGAAGATCTTGCTGATGATGCCCTTGAGCAACTGATAAAGAGCAAGGAAGAAGCAGAAATCTTCAACAACTTGCCTCTCTTTGATGTGGCAATCATCCATAACTTCATTGATGAGTGGTTCGACACCCCCAATCTAAGCTTTGAAGATTTGCAGCTTCCCATTGGCCTCAGCGTCTCTTTCAATGGCGCCATTGCTTCTGAGCTAGCTCTTGCTCAGCGCATCGTTGAGCTGAAGAACAAAATTGATTATGAGAAGGCTCAATTCAAGAAGCATGTGGCGAAGCTCAGTGTTCAAGACGTCAGAAACTTCAAGGTCATGCTGCATGAGCTTAAAGAAGCTTTTCTAAAGAAGCGCCAAGAAGCTCAAGGCTCTTGTGAGCGCATGAAGAGTTTGGCTGATAAGTGTGTGCTTTCCTACAATGAGGCTGAGAAGCGCAACTCACTTGGCCGTCCTGGCATTGACCCCAGGAGGCAACTGCTTCTGAAGCACCTGTTGTGCAGCGTGAAGCCTCAGCTGTTGCCCCTGCTCCAGTTCCGCCACCAAGGCCCCATACAGTTGAGCAAGCATATAGCCATGGTTAGCTAACCTCTGTTCGATGGCCCATTCTGGTACCTCCGCCTACTGCCTCTGGACCTCAATTTGATTATCATGTTGAGCATAGGCCTCAGGTCCAGAAGCCCAAGCCAAGACTGCCAAGGTTTCCAGGTACTGCAAACTCACCAGGGTCCTTCAATGCTAATGGCTTCAAAAGCCACAATGCCTTCTTTGACAGCGCCAAGAACCCTTACTCAAAGCCAAGGATATCATCAGATCAGTTCTGGAGCTATCAGCAGAGAAGCTATTACTCTTGCGTTCTATATGATCAAGGGCGCATTTTCCCTCATATGCGCCTTGACAATGAAGCCATTGCTGGACTGCCGTGCTTAGAAGAAGCACTTGATTGCTTTCGTGATGCTGGTCTGCTCAACTTTGTGACAGACAAAGAACACTGGAATGAAGAGCTATTGCTTCAATTCTATGCTACTCTACACATTCGCGGCTACAACAGAGATATCAAGACATGGGTCCTCGAATGGATGACCGGAAACGTTCATCATGAAGCCAAAGCTCTTGACATCATTGAGCTTACAGGGCTAGCCACTCCTGGCGAGCTATATGAGCCTGATTGTCAGCTACACCGCAATGCATTGGAGAGCATCTTCCATAAGCCAGAACCCAACATGAGCCAAATGTTGAGCATGATGAAGCCCTTGCCATCTGACGCTGAATATCCAAGAGAGTTCTTTGTTGAAGACCTTGAGTATCTGCCACGCACAATATATCATATTATCAGGCGAACTCTATGGCCTATCAAAGGACATTCATCAGCGGCCTAGCTTGAAGGAGCTATGAAGACATTGGTCTTCTACATTCTCAATGGCATCAGCTTCAATACTCAAGAATTCTTCATCAGGCAACTTGCTGCTTCTGGATCTGATCTGTTTGGTCTGAAGTTTTATGCTCCATGGGTCATGCGCCTCATCAAGTGACACTCATCTGTCAACTATCAAGCATCTGCTCGCAATCATCTGATCTTTTTACCAGAGGTTGATATGTCAGTTGAAGCCATATACTTTGACCCTGCCAAGAAGCCTCTTTGTCTTCAGAATGCCGAGCACCAAAGCTTCACTCAACCCATTTAAGGTGTTCAAGCAGCAACACGAATCTATCCATTGGCTGGAAATACTCGTCTGCCTCATCAAGCACCTACTGAAGCCACTGAAAGCACCATTGCCCAAAGGCCTTGGAAGCGTTCTCGCGTTCTCAATGACCGAGAACTTCTTGTGGCCCTTTATCAGAAACAGGATAAACATCACTTTTGGCTCAAAAGACAGATGCAAAGCCTCTTGGTGGATGTCAATCGCATTTGTAACCTTGCCACCAAGAATGCCTTTGTTGCTCATGAAACTTGCCGGCGATCATGGAAGAGCTTGATCCTGCTTAGTGCTGAAGCAGATCTTCAAGACGATGGCTTCAATGAAAGATTCCAGTTTGACCCCACTCCTCCATGGACTGCTGTCCTACGTTGCACTCCATCTCTTGAAGACTCTGAATATTCTTCCTCCACAGCAACTGTCAATGCCAGAGTGATCGATGACGGAGATGATGCTACTTCACCACCTCCTACTACTACACGCATCGACACTGCACCAAGTTCGTCTGCACCGCCAACCAACGATGATAACCCTGCTGCTTCACCTACTCATGAGGACGAGTAGATGCTCTATGTCTTCAAACCTTTTTGGTCCTTACTGACAAAAGGGGGAGAAGCGTATGAGTTGACAGTATTCAAGCGGGTTTATATGGGCGGTTGCATTATATTTTGCCTCGTGTTTACAACTCTTGCTTTTTAAAACATTTGGTTCTTTGAGTTGTAACACCTAAACTTGATGGTCGTCTGCTACTTATTTGCTTTACTGTGATGTGATGATAAATTCCGCATGTGCGATGACAACTTCCGCACTTAGATCATCCTGCAGACGTCCATTTTTCATTATGCATGTCATCCTATTTGCTATATCATTTCATGCATGATGAATTATCTTCATAAGTTGAAGTGGATCTCCACAAGTACAACCTGCCGTGTGCATTTGCATTCCAAAAGCAAAATTACTTATATGCACATCTTCAGGGGGAGCCCTTGCTACTTATGAAGACAATTTCCTATCCTTTACAATTTCACATACTTTATCCCCGTTGAAAACTTCAACCAGTTTGTCATAAATCACCAAAAAGGGGGAGATTGTAAGTGCATCTAGTGCCACCCCTAGTTGGTTTTGGAGTATTGACGACAAAGTTGGTTGAGGGACTAATGCGTTTGTAAGAATTGCAGGATAACGCAGGTAGTGTCCCTCATTGATTCGGTTTACCTACCAGAGATGACCCCTAAAAATGTATGAAGACATTGAAGACAATGGTGGTATGAGAAGATATTCATATTGAAGACTATGACATGAGAAGACATTGCGTGAAGACTATGGAGCGCGAAGACTGTGTGGTTTCGTTGTTTCCTTTTCTTCTTTGCTGAGTCATAGGAACCACCGTACTGTTAAGTGGGGTCCAAGTGAACTAAGTCAGAGTGACTGAAGTGATGCTCAACCCAAATCCTATGTCTTCGAGCGAAAACAATGAGAGCAAATCTTATTCAGAGCTGGATGAGTCAGCTTTGCTTGTAGCCCAAGTAAAGTTGCCGCGTGTGTTTGAAATCTGACCGTTGGAACACGTGTCAGTTCCTTAGTGACCCAGGGTCATTTCGGACAAATCAGGTCGGGTTGCCTTGTGGCTATAAATAGCCCACCCTCTACACCATAAATTGGTGGCTGCTCAGAGTTAGTGCACGGCTTTTGTCATTTTGAGAGCAACCCACCTCGAAGCCTTTGAGAGAGAAATCCTTGCGAGGACAAAGCCCAAACACCTAGAGGCAAAGAGTGTTAGGCATCACTGAAGTATTTCTGTGTGTGTGACCTGAAGACTTATTACACTTGAGGACTGTGAATCCTCCAGCCGGTTAGGCGTCGCGTTCTGAGCATCCAAGAGTCATTATGGATTGCCGGTGAACGAAGTCTGTGAAGGTTTGGAAGTCTACCTTGAAGACTTACCAGAGTGATTGGGCGAGGACTGGATGTCCTTAGCTCAAGGGGAATAAGGTGAAGACACGGTCTTCTGAGTTAAATCTCAGCCTCCCTAACCAGACGTACAGTTGTCACAGCAACTGGAACTGGTCCAACAAATCCTGTGTCTTCAACAAGCGACTGGTTCTATCCCTTTCCATCCTTTACTTAAGTTTGTCTTCGTGAAGTCACTGCCTATCTGTGTATCTGTTTGACTTCATTGCTTGACTACTACTGTTGATTGGCTTCACACTATCTTCCATCCTGATCCTTACTACTTAGCTGCTATTAGTCCTGTACTTTCACATCATTGCATATTTGACTATGGCTTGCTTATGGTAGTTTATCTTCCGCTGCATATCAACAAGATCATTTCTGTTGTTTGTCTTCGAAACTTCTAAGTTTTGAAGACTTTCATAAAAATCGCCTATTCACCCCCCTCTAGTCGATACTAGCACTTTCAGATACATTCTCAACGGTGTGATGCAAAGTGGTCCACCTCTGAATGAATTCCCTCAAAGTCTCATTCGACTTCTGCACACAATGCTGCAACTCAGGCAACCCTGCTGGCCGCTTGCACGTGCCCTCAAAGGTTCTTACGAACACCCGAGATAGCTCCTCCCAACTGTGTATACTGCTTGGAGTCAACTGAGTCAACCACGATCGGGCTGACCCTTCCAACATAAGAGGGAGATGTTTCATTGCTATCTCATTGTTTCTGCCTCCAATTTGCACAGCCACTCGGTAATCTTCAAGCCAGGTTTCAGGCTTGGATTCTCCAGTGAACTTACTGACTCTTGTTGCCAACCTGAAGTTGGGAGGAATCACTGCTGCTCTGATGGCTCTGCTGAAACACTCTGGGCTTGAAACATGCAATCTGCTGCCACTCGGACGATTTCTGCCAGGGTCTTCTCTATGCACTTTGTTCCGGTCGACCAGGCCTTGGACGAGAATGGATCTCGCATCGAAGCCCGGCTCTCTTGGGTCGACTGGAGCTCTACGCTCGTCCCTGTGATGGCGTCTGTCATCGCTCTGCCGAGGCACATATGACGCACTCCTCGGAGGAGGTGTAGGCACTCGACGATGATTGTCGCGGTCGAACTGAAGATCATACTGCCCATGGTCTTCATGTCGCAGGGGTGATCTTGGGCTATGGGCCGACTGGACTGTATCCGCTACCACGGATCTGCCGTGGATCCTATTTCGTGACTCAGACACTGCAGAATTCTGCTCTCCTGCTGCTCGGAGCAAGGCCCAGATCTGCTCCAACCCTCGGCTAGCCTCGGACTGGGAAGGTTGGATCGACTCTGCAATTCGGGCTGCAGGTGTGAGGTTCTGAATCGGAGTACGGTATACCTTAGGTGGAGGCGGGAAAAGCTACCGTCGACTGGACTCAGGGGCCCACTCCCAAGCCCGCTCGTCGAGAGCGCGCTGCAGGTTCTGCAGTCGAGTGCGCTCAGCCAAATTAGCCAAGTGCGCCTCCTCCAAGGCCCGAGCCTCGGGAGTTTCTCCAATGATGGGCGTGTGGAGTGCATCCATGTTGCGACGACGAAGTTCCTCTCTCTGCTGTGAAGCAAGAGGTTCGGGATGATACTCCTCGTGGACCCGTGATGGATCACCGCCAACATCTTCGCCATCCTTGCGGCGAAAGCCAGGTGGGCCACGCGGACCATCGACCATCAGGACTTCAGCCACAGGATCGCTGCTATCGCACTCGGATGCAGTACTGTGGAGCCAGTCGACAGATCGAACATGCCGTGGAGAGTTTCGTCGGGCTCGATTGCCGCGACTTGATGGGTGGCCGAACGCCGAGCCACCACATGCTTCACCCACCGCTGAAGTCGCGATCGACCGGATCGCTTGCGGTGGTGGACAACAGGGAGGGAAGATATCATTGGAGCCCACTGATACTGGGTCGACGGCTGCCGAAGAAGGACGCCGCGAACGCACGAGCGGAAGTGCGACGCCCCTCGGACGAGGAGCGCCTCAATGTCGAGCGGAGCTTCCTGAAGCCACGCCGAGTCGTCGGCGATGAAAACGAGCACGCCGAGACGGATCTCGCGGCCCTCAGCCAACTCGTCACCGGAAACCATGATGATGATCGAAAAAACTTGCAACCTCACCAATAAGTCGCTAAGACACCTGCCCCACAGTGGGCGCCAACTGTCGTGGTTCTAAGACTGACAGTAGAAAGGGGGGGTAGGTATGGAGAGGCAAGATCTCAGCTATGGCGAAGGTGTACACACGGGTTTTACGAGTTCAGGCCCTTCTCGGAGGAAGTATCAGCCCTACGTCTTGGTGGTCGATTGGATTAGATGTGTGATATTGCAGGGGGTGCGAACCCTTGTGCCAGAGGAGGAGGGTGGCTTATATAGAGTTCGCCAGGACCTCTCCCACCCTCCATTACAAGGGAGTTAATGTACATAAAGTGGTGGCGTTACTGGTAATGCCAACCTTAAGTGATGTTAATGACCTTAAAGAGTACGGAGTGAATGCGTGTCTGTTGCACGCTGAGCGACTCCTGGTCTTCGGGAGATCGAGTGATTCTCCTGTTGGTCGAGTGACAGTAGGTAGGGAGACTCCCGAGTGACATGGTGTCGAGTGGATTGCACTCGACACCTTCGACCAGGGGTCTCATGGCGTCTCTTGACCTTCTTGCCTTCTTGGGTAGTGACCTTGGGTAGGACGTATAGGTCAGGCCTATGACCCTACCCCAGGTCTGTATCCTCATCATGACCCCCAAACACACACTTCTTGGGGTTAAGCCGAAGATCCACCTTGCGCAGGCTGGCGAACATCTCCTCTAGATCTTCTATCAAAGTCCTGGCCTCCCGAGACTTCGCCACTATATCGTCAACATAGGCCTCTGCGTTCCTCCCAAGCTACGAACCGAGGGCGATATGCATCAACCATTGGAAGGTTGCCCAAGTGAGGGAGTCCTGGATTAGGGGGTGTCCGGATGGCCAGACTATGACCTTTGGCCGGACTCCCGGACTATGAAGATACAAGATTGAAGACTCCGTCCCGTGTCCGGATGGGACTTTCCTTGGCGTGGAAGGCAAGCTTGGCGATACGATATGAAGATCTCCTCCCATTGTAACCGACTCTGTGTAACCCTAGCCCTCTCCGGTGTCTATATAAACCGGAGAGTTTTAGCCCGTAGGACGAACAACAATCATACCATAGGCTAGCTTCTAGGGTTTAGCCTCTCTGATCTCGTGGTAGATCCACTCTTGTACTACCCATATCATCAATATTAATCAAGCAGGAGTAGGGTTTTACCTCCATCGAGAGGGCCCGAACCTGGGTAAAAACATCGTGTCCCTTGTCTCCTGTTATCATCCGCCTAGACACACAGTTCGGGACCCCCTACCCGAGATCCGCCGGTTTTGACACCGACATTGGTGCTTTCATTGAGAGTTCCTCTGTGTCGTCACCGTCAGGAAGGATGCTGCACCGCGTCTTTAAGGACGGCGCTGTTGCTAAAGGAGCTTTGGCTGTCGGCCAAACTCTCCGGCTAGGCAGGTTTTTGATGACCGCCTGTTCGGCCGCCGCGCCGACGATGACCTCTCGGGCCATCGAAAGTAATCTTCACATCAGCTCGGAACTCGCCGAGCAGTTAGATCCGACGGAGCTCTCTTCCCTGAATGGGCTCCTGGATCGCATTGCCGTCCTGGGAGTCGCTACAGATTACGGCCAGATTGGGCTCAAACCCGATCAGAGAGAGATTGACTCTCCCCAGGTCACCCACCACGTTGAAGTGGTGGAAGAACAATGCGGCGCATCTTCACCCGCTCTAAGGACCAGATGTGTCCAGATTCCCGACCCCTCCAAGCCGGATACGCGCGGAGGGGAGGATGTTGCCCAAGTCCTGAACCTAAAGTTAGGCAGTAGGCCTGATTCATTGAATAGTGTCCAAGAAAGCAAGCTTCCGAATTCGGAAACTTCTTGGCCCCTGAATCTTTTGTCGGGCAAGGTTCCGGATTTAAATCCACCCGCCCACCCAACTATAAAGGATTTATCCCAAATACGGCAAGTGCCCGAGGAAACAGTACACCACTATTGGGCCAGATTCCTCCTGGTTATGAACAGGATAAAGGACTGCCGTGAGGAAGAAGCAATTTCATTCTTCTGTAACAACTGCACGAACATCGGAATCCTCAACGCCATAAGTCGCCGCGAAATTACACGCTTTGCCGATTTGACATCCATAGTACGAAAGTACTGTGCGACAGAAAGCGTTCGGAAAACCGAAGATAAATTCTGGGACAATCCGGCCCTGAATACAACACGAGTCCGAAAGAAAAGGGCGCATTATCGCCAGGCACCTGAGCCAAACATCAAAAAACAAAAACCCTCTATAGGGTATGGGACTATACTGGAGGGATGGCTCAATGGACCCTGTAAAATTCATAGTTCAGGGGAAGTCACACCAACTCACAGCCTTAGAGCATGTTGGATACTCCGGCAGGTGGCCAGAAGTGGCGAGGAGCTTCTAACTCCAGAATCCGAAGAACACCACCCCAGAAACGCCAGTACGGTGTCGACAGTCTTCGAGACTTTCGCATCAAACAATGCGAGGAAACGAACCCTCCGCAACCTTACCGAAGTCTACCAAGTAGCAACCATAAACCCATGGAGTGACACGGCTATTACTTTTAATGCCAGTGACGAACCTAAATTCCGGACAGCCCAAGCACCAGCCGCATTGGTCCTCAGTCTGATAGTGGACGGCTTCCGACTTACAAAGGTACTCATGGACGGCGGCAGCGGACTTAACCTCATATACGAGGAAACCCTGCGAAAAATTGAAATAGACTGGAGCCGCATTGAGCGAAGCAACACAACCTTCACAGGAATAATACCAAGCCGAGAAGCGTGCTGTTTAGGGAAAATCACACTGGATGTGGTGTTCGGCACGTCGGATAATTACAGATCCGAGGAGGTCACATTTCAAGTGGCCCCGTTCAACAGCGGATACCACGCTCTGCTAGTGAGAGAAGCATTTACAATTTTTCAAGCCATACTCCATTATGGGTACATGAAGCTCAAAATGCCCGGACCCAACGGAATCATCACTCTTGCAAGTGATCCGGACACAGCGCTCCGCGCCGAAAACAAGACAGCCGCACTGGCCCTGGAGGCATTATCCGAAGCCCTAGCGACCGAGGAACTAACTGTGTTGCACTCCACGGTGGACAGGGACGATGTGATACTAGATAAGAGATCCAAGTCCACCTCTTTCAAACTAGTGGACGAAATAGTCAAATTCCAAGTCCATCCAACGGACCCCACAAAAACGGCCTCCATCGGGGCACAACTAAAACCCAATGTAGATGCCGCACTCAGAGAATTCCTGCGAGAAAATTGGGACATTTTTGCCTGGCACCCTTCAGACATGCCAGGAATCCGATGCAGGCTGGCTGAGCATAGCCTGAACATCCTAAAAGGGTTTAAGCCCGTTAAGCAGACTCTGCGGCGTTTCTCCGAACCCAAGAGACAAGCCATGGGAGAAGAGCTAGCAAAACTACTGGAAGCCGGATTCATCAGAGATATAAAACATCCGGACTGGCTAGCAAATCTGGTGATGGTACCAAAGAAGGACAAATCCTGGTGCCTATGTGTCGATTTCAAAGACCTAAATAAGGCCTGCCCAAAGGATCCTTTCCCGCTCCCCCGAATTGATCAAATCATCGACGCCACCGTAGGACACGACTCATTGTGTTTCCTCGATGCATACTCTGGCTACCACCAAATCAAGATGGCAGAGTCAGACCAAGCCGCAACGGCATTCATCACCCCATACGGCCCATTCTGCTTCAACACGATGCCCTTCGGGCTCAAAAACGCTGGCGCAACATATCAGCGCATGATTCAGACATGTCTGGCCAACCAGATCGGCAAAACAGTTGAAGCATACATAGATGACGTGGTCGTCAAAACCAAACACGTCGATAGTCTAGTAGACGACTTGAGGCTCACGTTCGACAATCTTCGAACATATGACATTAAGCTCAACCCGGAAAAATGCATTTTCGGCGTACCAGCCGGAAAGCTCTTGGGCTTCATCGTATCCGGTAGAGGAATTGAAGCAAACCCAGCCAAGATCCGAGCTCTGTCACAATTGGATACCCCAAAAGACCTCAAACAAATACAAAAATTGACAGGATGCATGGCGGCTTTAAGCCGCTTTATCTCCCGCTTAGGAGAAAAGGCATTACCCCGCTATCGCCTCCTGCGGCGCACCGAACACTTCGAGTGGACGGATGCCACCACGGCCGGACTCGAAGAAATAAAAGCCATACTAGCAACAAATCCGGTCCTGGCCGCGCCCAACACGGGCGAACCAATGCTATTATACATCGCGACAACCCATCAAGTTGTAAGCGCGGTGCTCGTCGTCGAACAAGAAATGGACGGACACAAGTTCCCTCTCCAAAAACCAGTTTACTACGTGTCCACTGTCCTAACTCCATGCAAGTCACGGTACCCGCATTATCAAAAGATAGCATACGCGGTGTTCATGGCATCCCGGAAGCCGCGACACTATTTTCAAGAGTGTTCAATAACAGTGGCATCCGAAGTACCTCTTAATGATATTATAAACAACCGCGACGCAACGGGCCGGATTGCCAAATGGGCCATCGAGCTCCTCCCGTTCGACATAACTTACAAGCCAAGGCGAGCTATTAAGTCGCAGGTTTTGGCTGACTTCATCGCCGAATGGACTGAAGCCGAGCTCCCTAAAGAGTACGTCGCATACTCCAACTGGATCATGCACTTCGACGGCTCCAAAATGTTGGCTAGCCTAGGGGCTGGCGTTGTTCTGACGTCCCCAACCGGAGATACAGTCCAATACGTACTTCAGATAATATACACGGTTTCCAACAACGCAGCCGAATACGAGGCCCTTCTACATGGTCTCCGAATGGCAGTCTCCATGGGCCTTCAGCGCCTAGAGGTCCACGGGGATCAAATCTCGCAATATCCCAAATAAATGGAGACTTTGACACCAAGGATCCGAAAATGGCAGCTTACCGCAACGCCGTCTTAAAGATGTCAGCTCGGTTTGAGGGGCTCGAATTTCATCACATAGCCCGGGAGAATAACCAGGCAGCAGACGTGTTGGCACGCATCGGCGCCAAGCGTGATGCCGTCCCTCCCAACATCTTCCTAGAAAGGCTGTTCAAGCCATCCGTATCATGGGAGGGAGAGTCCGGAAACAATAGCCCGGACACAACCGCACTGCCCCTCACTGAACACTCTGACACAGTCGGTGGCTCCGCCAACGAAACAACACCGTCAGCCCACATAATAATGGCAGTCATTGCCCCGTGGACAGAACCATTCCTAGCCTACCTAATTAGGCAGGAACTTCCCGAGGACCAAAACGAGGCCCGCTGCATAGTGCGGCGATCTAAAGCCTACAAAGTCCACGAGGGAGAGCTTTATAAGAAAAGCACAACCGGAGTCCTTCAAATGTGTATCTCCGAAGAGGAAGGGCGATACCTTCTGGATAAAATTCATGCCGGACTTGGCGGGCACCATGCTGCAACCCGGGCCCTTGTAAGCTAGGCCTTCCGTACCGGATTTTATTGGCCAACGGCCCGGGCAGACGCTCAGGACTTAGTGCAGCGATGCGTTGGTTGCCAGTTATTCGCCAACGAAAGCCACATGCCGCCTACCGCCCTACAAACTATACCCATTACCTGGCCTTTTGCGGTCTGGGGGCTTGACAATGTTGGACCCCTTAAAGGAGGAACCCACAAGCAAAAATATCTACTGGTCATGGTGGACAAATTCACCAAATGGATAGAGGCCAAGCCTGTAAAGACGGCTGAATCCGGACCGGTGATAGACTTCATATCCGGGGTCGTACACCGTTACGGCGTCCCCCACAGCATCATAACTGACAATGGCACAAACTTCACGGCCAATGAAGTTAAAGTCTGGTGCAAAAACATGGGCATTAAGCTCGACTACGCTTCAGTCTATCACCCTCAAACCAATGGTCAAGTCGAGCGAGCCAACGGTCTCATTATGAGCGGCATCAAACCCAGACTAGTGCGATCCCTCAAGGAATCTAACACGCACTGGGTAGAGGAGCTTGACTCAGTACTCTGGGGGCTGTGGACCATGCCGAATCGCACTACCGGATTCACACCATTTTTATGGTATACGGCGCAGAGGCAGTACTGCCATGCGACATAATTCATGACTCACCTCGAGTGCGCATGTACGAAGAAAGAGAAGCCGAGCTCGATCGGCAGGATAGCTTGGACGCATTGGAGGAGGAGCGCGACGTGGCAAAAGCTCGTTCCGCATTCTATGAACAGCAGGCTGGAAGATATCAAAGCAGAGAAGTACTGGCCAAAACTTATAACGTTGGCGAACTAGTTCTATGCCTGCCGGACAAGAAAAAGGACAAACTAAAGCCCAAATGGGAGGGTCCCTTCATAATCAACCAAGTACTGACTGGTGGAGCGTACCGTCTACGAAACGCATCGGACAACCGACTCGAGCCGAACCCATGGAACGCAGCACGCCTACAAAGATTCTACGCCTAGCGCCAGACTCCGTGTTCGTCTCCTTCCTCTGTCCCTTTTATTTTTATTTTTATTTTTTTACATTAGCTGTCCGGGATTTCGCTCCCTCTCCCTACCTTTTTTCTCCCAAGCCCTTAGGGGCTTGCATGTGCATTGTTCGCACATACTTGATGCACCACCCGCGCTAATCATACCTGGGTGCTCCTTTATTAGAAGTTTATATAAAATGGGCCTCATGCCTAAAACATGTGTGACACTTCCGCATGAACCTTTTATACACCATTATATGCATCGATATGACTTAAGTTTTGGCCAAGCTGGGTTGCCTGGCTCCTGTGCTTACCCCTACGTCCCCGTTCGTTCGGCTAGGTGGTAAAGGGAGCACCTCTGCGATTGTTACTGCCGGGTCAGCCGGATGTGTACCTCAGACTGGGTGAAGCCGAAAGCTAGCGTTCTTAAGGGAATATTCGGCCGGTGAACTAAAAGATGATCTTTCCTGTTTATTTATCCGCCCCCAGATGCTTTTCTGCTCTTTTTAGCAGTTCGGACATGCTCTTTAGGGCATGCCTCCCAGGGAAAGGAACCCCTAACGGAACTATTCTCCCTGGAAGATGTTTCTTACTAACCATGTAATATAACATAACTAGTTGGGCACTTGTCTGCTAAAGCAATTATGACCCCTACGCCTTGTCTCCATGCATGCCCCGGTTCTTACATAATCGAGAGGGTATTCGGACACACTCCGGACTATAGGGTCCAGAGGTCGAAGCGAAAAGGTCCGCAATGACAAACGATCTACAATCTGGCTAGAAGGCATTTTTCATGTCATTTTAAATTACAGAGTCAATCCAACTCAGTATATTCTTCTTCAATACCATCCAATAGGCGGTCTAATTTACAGTCCTGTTGGGAATACTTTGCAGCCAGCTCTACCTGGCCATATACTAAGCTGACAGGGATCTCCTTTCCGTCAGGACCCATAGGGCCGACCTCGGCCATGTGGTTTGGGTCAGCCTTCGTGTACCGAGTCTTCACCATAGCCCAGGCCTCCCTGGCACCTTGACGTCAGGCCGATATTTTCCACAACCGGAAGCGCTGCCGCACTCCCTCCAGCTTCTTTGTAAGCTCCCCAAGGCCTTCGGGCATGGAGAGGGATGGCCACATAGCCTGAATGACGCTCTGCATTGCCTGCCGAACTCGTTCAACAGCTCGGGAAGAAGGTCTCCCGTTGAACCGGGCATTTACTCCGCAGGACGACCTGTCAGCAGACCTACAGACATAGCTCTGTTAATCGACTTCCTCGCCGAATTCTTTTTTCGAAGATTCGTTCAAGCACTTACTAAAAATGTCGCGTCGAAGTCGCCGATTCTCCTTTACGAAAGCAGACAGCTGAATACGAACATCCTTTAGTTCCACGCCCAGCTGGGTATTGGCGTCTTGAAGTTTGTTCTTCTCTTGCCTCACCCTCGTCAGCACGCTCTCGCCAGCCTTTAGTTGGCGTAGGAGTTGCTGCTTGTCCGGATTTACTCCGGCCCCATCTGCACTATTATAGTCAGAGTTGCACACCTGCTGCACTTCACAATGGAATTATCTTTCGAAGCATATATTACCTGAGGGCGTCTCCTTGGCATTTTCTGAAGTGGCCAGTGCGGCCTCGAGTTGGGCCTTGCACTCTTCAAGCTCCCGGGACAGTTGCGTATTCTTCTTTGTAAGACACTGCATAGCACATGATCCTTAAAACAGTTATCTTCACCGTTTCAAGTCTCGGGGGCTACTGACATATATAACCTTCAATTTTACTCACCTGTATGTCTTTTACATACTGCTCTGTGGCTCTGGCTAGACCATTTTGAGCGGCACGGAGATACGCATCTCCTGTATTAAAGGCGTCCAACGCCTCTGGGGAAAACATGCGTCACGAAGAACAGTCCGGCGACGCCTGTGGTTTAGGGCACTTTCCACCTCTGAATTGGTGGCAGATAGCCCGTCTGCGTCCTCTGTTGGAGGAACGCCCGAGGTGCGCCCCGCGCCTGTCTCCGCTTCCGGACCCAGCCTTGAACCTTGGCCGGCGGATATAGTCCGGCGGGCTCTCTTCTTTCTAAGAAAATCATGAGCATTAGTAAGACTCAAGGGCATAAACCCTAGGCGTTAAATTTGCACACCGTACCGTTGCGCCGGAATCTCGATCTGGTCTGCACTTCTTTTTAGCCCGCCTGGCTTCAGCGGCCCTTGTTGGCTGCCCGCCGCGGGCTCGGCCTTCCGCGTCAAGGATTTACCCTGCGAAACGGAACACTATTAGTTCACGGCATTCAAGATAAAGCATGGATGGATCTCCTTAAAAATACTGGGTCTTCGGTCTCGGTTACCTTTGAGGCTGGAAGTAGTCCGGGATAGTCGGCCGTAATGGCCACTAGGGTGTTATCCCTACTCAATTGATGAAACACCCCGTCAATTAACTCCACACACAAGTCCGGATCCTCTTGGGAGTCCGGATCGAGGGACCGTTCCGGGTCCTCGTGTTGTGGAGGAGAGCTATTTATCTCCTTCACAGTATGGCGCAGCTCCTGCGTCAACATTGTTAGACTAAGTACTCAATTACGAGAATTTCAAAAGCGGGTCAGCAGGTGAAAATGTTTGCTCACCCAACTGGGAGGATTGTACATGGAGAATCCGCCCTCCGGGTTGGCACGGAGGAATTCCTCTTCTTCTCCCTTATACAAAGCGGATAAGATTCTCGTTAAAGTGGCGGCTAAATCTGGCCCCTTACGACCGCACCGGGTGGCGTCGTCCTCCCTGTTGAAATCCCACATGGGGTGGCCTATGTATTGAAGCGGCTGCACCCCTCGCGTAATGCATATGGCCATGACCTTGATCATGGTCAGTCCAGAATGAGCCAACAACCTTATCCGGCTCATCAGATAAAGGACGTCCCTGTCAGTTTCCCTCTGAGGGTTCCGCGGGCGCCAGCTCAGGCGCTTCTTCAACGGAGCATTATTGAACTCAGGGAGGCCGATCCGTACAGGGTCCGGCAGGGGGACGTCATCTATATAGAACCACTCGGAGGACCAGTCCTCGGACGTCCTCTTTGGGGTACCAGATAGATATCCGGTCCTGGCGATGCGCCATAGTTCGGCTCCGCCCACTTGATAAATAGACCCCTCCTGAGAACGGGGCACGAGGCAAAACAACCTCTTCCATAGCGCGAAATGGGCCTCAACACCCAAGAACAGCTCGCAGAGGGCCACGAAGCCCACAATGTGCAGAATGGAGGCGGGCATGAAGTTGTGTAGCTGGAGGCCGTAGAACTCCAGCAACCCTCGGAGAAACAGATGAATTGGAAATCTGAGTCCTATCATCAAATAAGGGACTAGGCATACCCGCTCTCCTTGAGAGGGATCGGGGACGCTCTCCGCCTGCTCTCCGCCGCTATAGGTAGCAATCCCGGCTCGAACTGGGACCATATATGCTGGGGGGAGAAGCCCCTTGGACTGAAGCACTACTAGCTCGCTATGCGGGACGGAACACCGCCCCCAATCTCCGGGCCGAGGGCTGGAGAGGCGAGAGGAGGAGCTGCACTGACCGGCCATGATGGAATGGATCTCTGTCGAAGGCACTCTGATGAAGGCTCGCGGAGGGAAGATGGTGTGAATTGGATCTAAATCCCCGTCTCTTTTATGGGCGGTTCATTAACACAACCGGGGGGTAAATGAAAAAATCCCCTGGCTTTTCGCATTCGTTTAACACGTGGAAGATGGTCATTATGGGGCACAGAAGCCGAGGAGGGCAGCACGCACTAGAAGCCGGACACTATTCGACGGGTATAGGGAATTTGAAGACGAACCCGCCTTGCAATGCCGAAGACAACTTGCACGCCGGACTCGTCGTCATTGAAGCCTGGTTCAGGGGCTACTGAGGGAGTCCTGGATTAGGGGGTGTCCGGATGGCCGGACTATGACCTTTGGCCGGACTACCAGACTATGAAGATACAAGATTGAAGACTCCGTCCCGTGTCCGGATGGGACTTTCCTTGGCGTGGAAGGCAAGCTTGGCGATACGATATGAAGATCTCCTCCCATTGTAACCGACTCTGTGTAACCCTAGCCCTCTCCGGTGTCTATATAAACCGGAGAGTTTTAGCCCGTAGGATGAACAACAATCATACCATAGGCTAGCTTCTAGGGTTTAGCCTCTCTGATCTCGTGGTAGATCCACTCTTGTACTACCCATATCATCAATATTAATCAAGCAGGAGTAGGGTTTTACCTCCATCGAGAGGGCCCGAACCTGGGTAAAAACATCGTGTCCGTTGTCTCCTGTTACCATCCGCCTAGACGCACAGTTCGGGACCCCCTACCCGAGATCCGCTGGTTTTGACACCGACACCCAGCATTACGCAGCCCGAAGGGCATGCAGGTGTAGTAGTACACCCTGCATGGGGTGAGGAATGCCGTCTTCTCCACATCCTCCACGGCCATCTTGATCTAGTGATAGCCGGAGAAGGCATCCAGGAAGCACAACAGGTCGGTCGGTGGTGGAGTCGATGATCTGGTCGATGCGAGGGAGCGGGAAGGGGTCTTGCGGGCAGGCCTTGTTGAGGTTGGTGAAGTCGACACACATGCGTTCCTTCCCTCCTTTCTTGGGGACGATGACGGGATTCGCCAGCCACTCTAGGTACCGTACCTCCCTGATGACCCCTGCGGCTTGTAGCTTACGGGTTTCCTGGACGATGAAGGCCTGCTTCTTGGTGGACTGGCAGCGAGCCTTCTGCTTCACCAGTCGCACATTTGGACATACCCTTAGGTGGTTCTCGATTATACCCCTTGGGACCTCGGCCAGGTGTTTGGGTTCCCAAGCGAATACATCCTTGTTGGCTTGCAAAAAGTTGATCAATGCTTCTTCTTGATCCCGAGGGAGGCCAGCTGAAAGGATCGATATAGTTGACTGGAGGGGGGGGGGGTGAATAGGCAACTAATAATTTTTAGCTTTTCTTTACCAAATTAAACTTTGCATAAAAGTAGGTTGTCTAAATATGCAACTAGGTGAGCAACCTATATGATGCAACAACAACAAGTACACAAGCAAGCAAGGGATACAACACAAATAAGCTTGCACAAGTAAAGGCACGAGATAACCAAGAGTGGAGCCGGTGAAGACGAGGATGTGTTACTGAAGTTCCTTCCTTTTGAGGGGAAGTACGTCTTCGTTCGAGCGGTGTGGAGGCACAATGCTCCCCAAGAAGCCACTAGGGCCACCGTATTCTCCTCACACCCTCACACAATGCGAGATGCCGTGATTACACTATTGGTGCCCTTGAAGGCAGTGCCCGAACCTTTACAAACAAGGTTGGGGCAATCTCCACAACTTAATTGGAGGCCCCCAACGACACCACAAAGCTTCACCACAATGGACTATGGCTCCGTGGTGACCTCAACCGTCTAGGGTGCTCAAACACCCAAGAGTAGCAAGATCCGCTAGGGATTAGTGGGGGGAATCAAATTTCTCTTGGTGGAAGTGTAGATCGGGGCCTTCTCAACCAAACCCGAGCAAATCAACAAGTTTGATTGGCTAGGGAGAGAGATCGGGCGAAAATGGAGCTTGGAGCAACAATGGGGCTTTTGGGGGAATAGCTAGGTTGTAAGGGCATTCTTGTCCCTTAGTAGTTTTGGTGATTGATGACAATGCTTTTGCGGACTAATCGTGTGTATTGAGCTTTTCACATATATCATGTCTAAACACAAGACGATTTGATGTCCCTCGAAGATTATTGAAGACGGTGTTTCTCTACGGTTCTTTTCGGTGGAGTTGAGTCGCAGGATAGCCGAACTATTAAGAGGGGGTCCGCTTTGGAAAGGTTTGGGTGGAATCTCACGTACACGTCCCTGTTGCACCGCCTTTCCTTTAGCGCTTTGGAGTTTCCTCCGTCTCACCTTGTCTCTGCGAAATGAAGGACTTCGTGTTGCTCTTCTCAGGCTGGCGGTAGTACTGCTCCTCTGAGTGGTACTACCGCAGGAGCCAGCGGTAGTGCCGGGCTCCGGCATGGTAGTACCATGGGCTTCCACGATAGTACCACTCCTCCTAAGCAGTAGTACCGTGAGTTCTGGCCTGGCGCCTCTGCATAAGCGGTAGTAGGGGCGGATGTAATTTTTTACATCCGCGCCCTATGCGGTAGTACCGTACTGCGCCGCGGTAGTACCGTGTCGCCTGGCCAGGTACAACAGCAGGAACGGAGGTAGGGGCGGATGTAGCTTTTTACATCCGCACCCTTCACGGTAGTACCGCACCCCTGGTTCGCGGTAGTACCGTGTCGGATTTTTGCATCGATAAAATCTCAGCGGAGGTAGTCACGGATGTAATTTTTTACATCTGTGCCTATCGTGCCTGGACTGTGGCTGCCCTGCGGTAGTATCGCACAGGGTCGCGGTAGTACCGCGCCTGCGATTCTACCGCACCCTGTCTGTGCTCTTCTGTTCAGGTCCAGGCTCTGCCGAATCCCACGGTAGTACCGCGGTCCACCGCGGTAGTACCGCTCCTGTGGTGCGGTAGTACTGCGGGTCGCGGGCTGAGTGGTGGGTAACGGTTGGAATTGTCCCTGTTGGAAATATGCCCTAGAGGCAACAATAAAAGGATTATTATTATATTTCCTTGTTCATGATAATTGTCTTTTATTCATGCTATAATTGTATTATCCGGAAATCGTAATACACGTGTGAATACATAGACCACAACATGTCCCTAGCGAGCTTCTAGTTGACTAGCTCATTGATCAACAGATAGTCATGGTTTCCTGACTATGGACATTGGATGTCATTGATAACGAGATCACATCATTAGGAGAATGATGTGATGGACAAGACCCAATCCTAAGCATAGCACAAGATCGTGTAGTTCGTTTGCTAGAGCTTTTCCAATGTCAAGTATCTTTTCCTTAGACCATGAGATCGTGTAACTCCCGAATACCGTAGGAGTGCTTTGGGTGTACCAAACGTCACAACGTAACTGGGTGACTATAAAGGTATACTGCGGGTATCTCCGAAAGTGTCTGTTGGGTTGACACGGATCGAGACTGGGATTTGTCACTCCGTATGACGGAGAGGTATCTCTGGGCCCACTCGGTAATGCATCATCATAATGAGCTCAAAGTGACCAAGTGTCTGGTCATGGGATCATGCATTACGGTACGAGTAAAGTGACTTGCCGGTAACGAGATTGAACGAGGTATTGGGATACCGACGATTGAATCTCGGGCAAGTAACATACCGATTGACAAAGGGAATTGTATACTGGGTTGCTTGAATCCTCGACATCGTGGTTCATCCGTTGAGATCATCGAGGAGCATGTGGGAGCCAACATGGGTATCTAGATCCCGCTGTTGGTTATTGACCGGAGAGCCGTCTCGGTCATGTTTACGTGTCCCCCGAACCCGTAGGGTTTACACACTTAAGGTTCGGTGACACTAGGGTTATAGAGATATTAGTATGCAGCAAACCAAAAGTTGTTCGGAGTCTCGGATGAGATCCCGGACGTCATGAGGAGTTCTAGAAGAGTCCGGAGGTAAAGAATTATATATGGGAAGTCGAGTTTCGGCCATCGGGAAAGTTTCGGGGGTCACCGGTATTGTACCGGGACCACCAGAAGGGTCCCGGGGGTCCACCGGGTGGGGCCACCTATCCCGGAGGGCCCCATGGGCTGAAGTGGGAGGGGAACCAGCCCCTGGTGGGCTGGTGCGCCCCCCTTGGCCCCCCCTGCGCGTAGGGTTGGGAATTCTAGGGGAGGGGGCGCCTCCACTTGCCTTGGGGGGCAAGGCACCCCCTTGGCCGCCGCCCCCCTAGGAGATCCCATCTCCTAGGGCCGGCGCCGCCCTGGGGACCCTATATAAAGAGGGGGGCGGGAGGGAGGGAAGCCACACCCTTGCACTTGACGCCTCCCTTCCCCCTTGCTACACCTCTCTCTCCCGCAGATGCTTGGCGAAGCCCTGCCAGGATCCCTGCTGCATCCACCACCACGCTGTCGTGCTGCTGGATCTTCATCAACCTCTCCTTCCCCCTTGCTAGATCAAGAAGGAGGAGACTTCACATTGACCGTACGTGTGTTGAATGCGGAGGTGCCTTCCGTTCGGCACTAGGATCTCCGGTGATTTGGATCACGACGAGTACGACTCCCTCAACCTCGTTCTCTTGAACGCTTCCGCTCGCGATCTACAAGGGTATGTAGATGCACTCCCCTCTCTCGTTGCTAGATGAACTCATAGATTGATCTTGGTGAACGTAGGAATTTTTTTATTTTATGCAACATTCCCCAACAATGGCATCATGAGCCAGGTTTATGCGTAGTTCTCTTTGCACGAGTAGAACACAAATCTGTTGTGGGCGTAGATGTTGTCAGCTTTCTTGCCACTACTAGTCTTATTTTGCTTCAGCGGTATTGTGGGATGAAGCGGCCCGGACCGACGTTACACGTACGCTTACGTGAGACAGATTCCACTGACTGACATGCACTAGTTGCATAAGGTGGCTAGCGGGTGTCTGTCTCTCCCACTTTAGTTGGAGCGAATGCGATGAAAAGGGTCCTTATGAAGGGTAAATAGAATTTGACAAATCACATTGTGGCTTTTTCGTAGGTAAGAAAACTTTCTTGCTAGAACCCTATTGCAGCCACGTAAAAGATGCAACAACAATTAGAGGACGTCTAACTTGTTTTTGCAGCAATTGCTTTGTGATGTGATATGGCCAAAAGTTGTGATGAATGATGAATGATATATTGTGATGTATGAGATCATGTTCTTGTAATAGTAATCACGACTTGCATGTCGATGAGTATGACAACCGACAGGAGCCATAGGAGTTGTCTTAATTATTGTATGACATGCGTGTCAATGATTTAACGCCATGTAATTACTTTACTTTATTGCTAAACCGTTAGCTATAGTAGTAGAAGTAATAGTTGGCGAGCAACTTCATGGAGACACGATGATGGAGATCATGGTGTCATGCCGGTGACGAAGATGATCATGGAGCCCCGAAGATGGAGATCAAAGGAGCTATATGATATTGGCCATATCATGTCACTACTATTTGATTGCATGTGATGTTTATCATGTTTTTGCATCTTGTTTACTTAGAACGACGGTAGTAAATAAGACGATCCCTCATAATAATTTCAAGAAAGTGTCCCCCCTAACTATGCACCGTTGCGACAGTTCGTTGTTTCGAAGCACCACGTGATGATCGGGTGTGATAGATTCTAACATTCACATACAACGGGTGTAAGACAGATTTACACATGCAAAACACTTAGGTTAACTTGACGAGCCTAGCATGTACAGACATGGCCTCGGAACACAAGAGACCGAAAGGTCGAACATGAGTCGTATGAAAGATACGATCAACATGGAGATGTTCACCGATGATGACTAGTCCGTCTCACGTGATGATCGTACACGGCCTAGTCGACTCGGATCATGTAACACTTAGATGACTAGAGGGATGTCTAATCTGAGTGGGAGTTCATTAAATAATTTGATTAGATGAACTTAATTATCATGAACTTAGTCTAAAATCTTTGCAAAAATGTCTTGTAGATCAAATGGCCAATGCTCATGTCAACATGAACTTCAATGCGTTCCTAGAGAAAACCAAGCTGAAAGATGATGGCAGCAACTATACGGACTGGTTCCGGAACCTGAGGATCATCCTCATAGCTGCCAAGAAAGCATATGTCCTTGAAGCACCGTTAGGTGACCCACCTGCTCTCCCAGCACTGCAAGACGATTCGAACGTTTGGCAGACACGTGCTGATGATTACTCCCTCGTTCAGTGCGGCATGCTTTACAACTTAGAACCGGGGCTCCAAAAGCGTTTTGAGCAACACGGAGCATATGAGATGTTCGAGGAGCTGAGAATGGTTTTCCAAGCTCACGCCCGGGTCGAGAGATATGAAGTCTCCGACAAGTTCTATAGTTGTAAGATGGATGAAAATAGTTCTGTCGGTGAGCACATACTCAAAATGTCTGGGTTGCACAACTGCCTGTCCCAGCTGGACATTAACCTCCCGGACGAGGCGGTCATTAATAGAATCTTTTAGTCGCTCCCACCAAGCTACAAGAGCTTTGTGATGAACTACAATATGCAGGGGATGGTGAAAACTTTTCCTGAAGTATTTTCAATGCTGAAGTCAGCAGAGGTAGAAATCAGAAAGGAACATCAAGTGTTGATGGTCAATAAAACCACCAAGTTCAAGAAAGGCAAGGGTAAGAAGAACTTCAAGAAGGACGGCAAGGATGTTGCCGCGCCCGATAAGCCAGTTGCCGGGAAGAAGTCAAAGAATGGACCCAAGCCTAAAACTGAGTGCTTTTATTGCAAAGGGAAGGGTCACTGGAAGCAGAACTGTCCCAAATACTTAGCGGACAAGAAGGCCAGCAACACTAAAGGTATATGTGATATACATGTAATTGATGTGTACCTTACCCGTGCTCATAGTAGCTCCTGGGTATTTGATACCGGTGCCGTTGCTCATATTTGTAACTCAAAGCAGGAGCTGTGGAATAAGTAGAGACTGGCGAAGGACGAGGTGACGATGCGCGTTGGGAATGGTTCCAAGGTCGATGTGATTGCCGTCGGCACGCTACCTCTGCATTTACCTACGGGATTAGTTTTAAACCTCAATAATTGTTATTTAGTGCCAAGTTTGAGCATGAACATTGTATATGGATCTCGTTTAATACGAGATGGCTACTCATTTAAATCCGAGAATAATGGTTGTTCTATTTATATGAGAGATATGTTTTATGGTCATGCCCCGATGGTCAATGGTTTATTCTTAATGAATCTCGAATGTAATGTTACACATATTCATAGTGTGAATACCCAAAGATGTAAAGTTGATAACGATAGTCCCACATACTTGTGGCACTGCCGCCTTGGTCACATTAGTGTCAAGCGCATGAAGAAGCTCCATGCTGATAGACTTTTAGAGTCTCTCGATTATGAATCATTTGACACATGCGAACCATGCCTCATGGGCAAAATGACCAAGACTCCGTTCTCCGGAACAATGGAGCGAGCAACCAACTTATTGGAAATCATACATACTGATGTGTGTGGTCCAATGAGTGTTGAGGCTCGCAGTGGATATCATTATGTTCTCACTCTCACTGATGACTTGAGTAGATATGGGTATGTCTACTTGATGAAACACAAGTCAGAGACCTTTGAAAAGTACAAGGAATTTCAGAATGAGGTAGAGAATCAACGTGACCGAAAGATAAAGTTCTTACGATCAGATCGTGGAGGAGAATATTTAAGTCACGAATTTGGTACGCACTTAAGGAAATGTGGAATCGTTTCACAACTCACGCCGCCTGGAACACCTCAGCGTAACGGTGTGTCTGAACGTCGTAATCGCACTCTATTGGATATGGTGCGATCTATGATGTCTCTTACCAATTTACTGCTATCATTTTGGGGGTACGCTCTAGAGACAGCTACATTCACTTTAAATAGGGCTCCGTCTAAATCCGTTGAGACGACGCCGTATGAATTATGGTTTGGGAAGAAACCTAAGCTGTCGTTTCTAAAAGTTTGGGGATGCGATGCTTATGTCAAGAAACTTCAACCTGAAAAGCTCGAACCCAAGTCGGAAAAATGCGTCTTCATAGGATACCCTAAGGAAACCATTGGGTATACCTTCTACCTTAGATCCGAAGGCAAGATCTTTGTTGCCAAGAACGGATCCTTTCTGGAAAAAGAGTTTCTCTCGAAAGGAGTAAGTGGGAGGAAAGTAGAACTCGATGAAGTACTACCTCTTGAACCGGAAAGTAGTGCAGCTCAGGAAAATGTTCCTGTGGTGCCTACACCGACTGGAGAGGAAATTAATGATGATGATCAAGGTACTTCGGATCAAGTTGCTACTGAACTTCGTAGGTCCACAAGGACACATTCCACACCAGAGTGGTATGGCAACCCTGTCCTGGAAATCATGTTGTTAGACAACGATGAACCTTTGAACTATGAAGAAGCAATGGCGGGCCCAGATTCCAACAAATGGCTTGAAGCCATGCAATCCGAGATAGGATCCATGTATGAAAACAAAGTATGGACTTTGACAGACTTGCCCGATGATCGGCGAGCGATAGAAAACAAATGGATCTTTAAGAAGAAGACGGACGCGGATGGTAATGTTACCATCTATAAAGCTCGACTTGTCGCTAAGGGTTATCGACAAGTTCAAGGGGTTGACTACGATGAGACATTCTCTCTCGTAGCGAAGCTAAAGTCCGTCCGAATCATGTTAGCAATTATCGCATACTATGATTATGAGATATGGCAGATGGACGTCAAAACGACATTCCTTAACGGACATCTTAAGGAAGAACTCTATATGATGCAGCCGGAAGGTTTTGTCGATCCTAAGAATGCTAACAAGGTGTGCAAGCTCCAGCGATCCATTTATGGGCTGGTGCAAGCATCTCGGAGTTGGAACATTCATTTTGATGAGATGATCAAAGCGTTTGGGTTTATGCAGACTTATGGAGAAGCCTGCATTTACAAGAAAGTGAGTGGGAGCTCTGTAGCATTTCTCATATTATATGTAGATGACATACTTTTGATGGGAAATGATATAGAACTATTGGACAACATTAAGGCCTACTTGAATAAGTGTTTTTCAATGAAGGACCTTGGAGAAGCTGCTTACATATTAGGCATCAAGATCTGTAGGGATAGATCGAGACGCCTCATAGGTCTTTCACAAAGCACATACCTTGATAAGATATTGAAGAAGTTCAATATGGATCAGTCCAAGAAAGGGTTCTTGCCCGTATTGCAAAGTGTGAGATTGAGCTCGGCTCAATGCCCGACCACGGCAGAAGATAAAGAAGAGATGAGTGTCATCCCCTATGCCTCAGCCATAGGATCTATTATGTATGCCATGCTGTGTACCAGACCTGATGTAAACCTTGCCGTAAGTTTGGTAGGAAGGTACCAAAGTAATCCCGGCAAGGAACACTGGACAGCGGTCAAGAATATCCTGAAGTACCTGAAAAGGACAAAGGACATGTTTCTCGTTTATGGAGGTGACGAAGAGCTCGTCGTAAAGGGTTACGTCGATGCTAGCTTCGACATAGATCTGGATGACTCTAAGTCATAAACCGGATACGTGTATATGTTGAATCGTGGAGCAGTAAGCTGGTGCAGTTGCAAGCAGAGCGTCATGGCGGGATCTACATGTGAAGCGGAGTACATGTCAGCCTCGGAGGCAGCGCATGAAGCAATATGGATGAAGGAGTTCATCACCGACCTAGGAGTCATACCCAATGCGTCGGGGCCGATCACTCTCTTCTGTGACAACACTGGAGCTATTGCCCTTGCCAAGGAGCCCAGGTTTCACAAGAAGACCAGGCACATCAAGTGTCGTTTCAACTCCATCCGTGAAAATGTTCAAGATGGAGACATAGATATTTGCAAAGTACATACGGATCTGAATGTAGCAGATCCGTTGACTAAACCTCTTCCGCGAGCAAAACATGATCAACACCAGAACTCTATGGGTGTTCGATTCATCACAATGTAACTAGATTATTGACTCTAGTGCAAGTGGGAGACTGTTGGAAATATGCCCTAGAGGCAATAATAAAAGGATTATTATTATATTTCCTTGTTCATGATAATTATCTTTTATTCATGCTATAATTGTATTATCCAGAAATCATAATACACGTGTGAATACATAGACCACAACATGTCCCTAGTGAGCCTCTAGTTGACTAGCTCGTTGATCAACACATAGTCATGGTTTCCTGACTATGAACATTGGATGTCATTGATAACGAGATCACATCATTAGGAGAATGATGTGATGGACAAGACCCAATCCTAAGCATAGCACAAGATCGTGTAGTTCGTTTGCTAGAGCTTTTCCAATGTCAAGTATCTTTTCCTTAGACCATGAGATCGTGTAACTCCCGGATACCGTAGGAGTGCTTTGGGTGTACCAAACGTCACAACGTAAGTGGGTGACTATAAAGGTATACTGCGGGTATCTCCGAAAGTGTCTATTGGATTGACATGGATCGAGACTGGGATTTGTCACTCTGTATGACGGAGAGGTATCTCTGGGCCCACTCGGTAATGCATCATCATAATGAGCTCAAAGTGACCAAGTGTCTGGTCACGGGATCATGCATTACGGTACGAGTAAAGTGACTTGCCGGTAACGAGATTGAACGAGGTATTGGGATACCGACGATCGAATATCGGGCAAGTAACATACCGATTGACAAAGGGAATTGTATACGGGGTTGCTTGAATCCTCTACATCATGGTTCATCCGATGAGATCATCGAGGAGCATGTGGGAGCCAACATGGGTATCCAGATCCCGCTGTTGGTTATTGACCGGAGAGCCGTCTCGGTCATGTCTACGTGTCTCCCGAACCCGTGGGGTCTACACACTTAAGGTTCGGTGACGCTAGGGTTGTAGAGATATTAGTATGCAGCAAACCGAAAGTTGTTCGAAGTCCCGTATGAGATCTCGGACACCATGAGGAGTTCCGGAATGGTCCGGAGGTAAAGAATTATATATGGGGAGTCGAGTTTCGGCCATCGGGAAAGTTTCAGGGGTCACCGATATTGTACCGGGACCACCGGAAGGGTCCCGGGGGTCACCGGTGGGGCCACCTATCCCGGAGGGCCCCATGGGCTGAAGTGGGAGGGGAACCAGCCCCTAGTGAGCTAGTGCGCCCCCCCTTGGCCCCCCCTGCGCCTAGGGTTGGGAACCCTAGGGGAGGGGGCGCCTCCACTTGCCTTGGGGGGCAAGGCACCCCCTTGGCCGCCCCCGCCCTAGGAGATCCCATCTCCTAGGGCCGGCGCCCCCCAAGGGGACCCTATATAAAGAGGGGGGGAGGGAGGGCAGCCGCACCCTTGCACTTGGCGTCTCCCTTCCCCCTTGCTACACCTCTCTCTCCCGCAGACGCTTGGCGAAGCCCTGCCGGGATCCCTGCTGCATCCACCACCATGCTGTCGTGCTGTTGGATCTTCATCAACCTCTCCTTCCCCCTTGCTGGATCAAGAAGGAGGAGACGTCACGCTGACCGTACGTGTGTTGAACACGGAGGTGCCGTCCGTTCGACGCTAGGATCTCCGGTGATTTGGATCACGATGAGTACGACTCCCTCAACCTCGTTCTCTTGAACGCTTCCGCTCGCGATCTACAAGGGTATGTAGATGCACTCCCCTCTCTCGTTGCTAGATGAACTCATAGATTGATCTTGGTGAACGTAGGAATTTTTTTATTTTATGCAATGTTCCCCAACAGTCCCCCCACTATATAAGGGGTCTTCTTCTCCAAGAAGACTCACCTCTTCCATCCCTAAGCTCCATTGTTGCTCCAAGCTCCATTTTCGCCCGATATCTCTCCCTAGCCAATCAAACTTGTTTTTGCTCGGGATTGGTTGAGAAGGCCCCGATCTACACTTCCACCAAGGGAAATTTGATTCCCCCCACTAATCCCTAGCGGATCTTGTTACTCTTGGGTGTTTGAGCACCCTAGACGGTTGAGGTCACCTCGGAGCCATAGTCCATTGTGGTGAAGCTTTGCGGTGTCGTTGGGAGCCTCCAATTAAGTTATGGAGATTGCCCCAACCTTGTTTGTAAAGGTCCGGTCGCCGCCTTCAAGGGCACCAATAGTGGAATCACGGCATCTCGCATTGTGTGAGGGCGTGAGGAGAATACGGTGGCCTTTAGTGGCTTCTTGGGGAGCATTGTGCCTCCACACCACTCTAACGAGACGTACTTCCCCTCAAAAGGAAGGAACTTCAGTAACACATCCTCGTCTTCACCGGCTCCACTCTTGGTTACCTCGTGCCTTTACTTTTGCAAGCTTACTTGTGTTATATTCCTTGCTTGCTTGTGTGCTTGTTGTTGGTGCATCATATAGGTTGTTCACCTAGTTGCATATCTAGACAACCTACTTTGATGCAAAGTTTAATTTGGTAAAGTATAGCTAAAAATTGTTAGTTGGCTATTCACCCCCCTCTAGTCAACTATATCGATCCTTTCATAGGTCAACTTTGGGGAAAAAGACATCCTTATATAGTGGGGGGAACAATCCAACCGTTACCCCCCAAAGCAGCCCCGTAGAGAGCGGTACTACCGCAGGGGTGGGCAGTACTACCGCTGTGGCCAGCGGTACTACTATCCCACCTCGCGGTACTGCCGCACAGAAGAGGGGAGCAAGGAGCAAAGGGAGGACCTGGACCCAGAGCGGTACTACCGTGGTGGTAAGGGCGGTACTACCGCTTAAGAGCGGTACTACCGCCTCTACTGCCGCAACTAGTGCCGCAAAACCCGACATGAGAAAAGAGCCCTCGAGTCGAGGCGGTAGGAGCACGGAGCCGCAGCGATACTACGGCGGAGGGCTCCAAGCGGTACTACCGCTTGTTGCACTCGGGTGGTACTACCGCTGGGACCAAACGAAGCACATATGAAGGGGAATGAGCTCTCCATTGAAGCAGAAAGGCTCAGAGGGTGTGACAAGAATGTGTACGTGTTGATTCCACCCTAGCCTTACCAAAGCGGACCCCCTCTTGATAGTACGGTGACTCCTACGAAACTAGTCCACCAACATAGAAACGAAAGAGCTGCACCGTCTTGAATGACACTCCGAGGGGAGGGAATCATCTCGTGCCAAAGGATGAATCTCTGAAAAACTCAACGCACACGATTAGTCCGCAAAAGCATTGTCATCAATCACCAAAACACCTTAGGAATAAATATGCCCTTACAATCTCCCCCTTTTTGGTGGATTGATCACAATACGGGATTTGCACAAACGGGAAAAGGCATAGGACATAAGCAAACCCCACAATTCTAAAATATAGACGGGCTCCCCCTAGATGTGTGCTTTCTAGATAAGTGCTTTGGACTGCACGACACACATACTAGGATCAACACTCCCCCTATATTTTATAGACCAACAACCTAAGCAGGATATATGAGAGCAGGGTATATAACATGATAAGCATGCAACTCATAAGATACCAAAGGACTAGATAGACAAAGATAATGAGACTATAAAGATAAGGTAGCATATGTCTCACACCATATGTCTGGAACTTAGGTCTCACTGGCACAAAACCAAACAAAGCAAATGGCAAGAAAACACAACGACACCACAAAGAAACACTCGCAACTCAACAACGACACAAATCCCTAAACTCTCTCCCCCTTTGGCATCGAGACACCAAAAAGGGCAAAGAGTGCTGCTACAGCTCCAGGTGATAGCAAGCTGAGGATCTCGAACATCATATCCCAGCGGGATCGTCTGCACAACCGTCATCGATCGAAAACTGCTCGGTGTCTGAATCTGTCCATGGGCAGTGCTGCTGAATCCACTCCTCCTCAGTTATCTGGCCCTCAGATCCGCTGTTCACGGTCGCACCCAACTGACGCATGAGCTCCTTGTGACGTCCCCTGGCCTTCTTCTGAGCCACATGAGTCATGTACTGACCATGAGACTCCATGCAGAAAAGTTTCTTCATCTTGAGCTTGAGCTTCTTTGCCCAAGAGGGCCCTGCTCCAGAAGGCTCATAGTTAGCCTCATCATCAGCATCAGCCTCGTCCTCGGTCTCCATGGCAGCAATAGTAGATGGACCCCCAGTTTTAGGGCCGGGGTGCCCCAATTGTCCTTCTTCCTCAAACGCTTGATCTCATGAGAATCAAATCTCCAGTTTCCAGCATGACCCTGGGATAGGCATGTTCCCAGGCCTTCTCAATGAGTAACATGATGAACGGTCCATAGATCGGGCACATGCACTCAGAGATAGCAGATAGAAGTTCAGACCACATAACATGAGAAACGTCCAGGGACTCGCTAGTGCTTGCTTCCTTCTCATGGTGGCAGAAGAGAAGCATGTCCACGAGATAGGAGTGGACCATATCCAGATTCCCGATTCGAGGGAAGAAAGTCTCTCGGAAGACACGGTGAAGGATGTATAGAAAGGCTGGCAGCTCATAGGTTTCCTTCTTAGTCTCGGGGTGAATCTTCACAGAACAGTAGGGCCAGAGGGCTTGCTTGTGAGTGGAGGTAGCATTGCGGTGAGGGCGGAAGCCGACTGGAGTCTCAAGCCCGTGATCTTCCACCCCAAGTAACTCCATGAAGGCCTTCCACTTGACAGAAAGCAACTTGCCATTTGTCATCCAAGTCAGAGTCCTTTCCTGATCAGTTCCTAGATGGATAGTGGCATAGAATTGAGCCACTATATCTGCATCAAAGTCCTTGTTGAACTGCATGATTCTGAGAATGTTTAGCTGAGAGCACATCTGAAGGGCTTCACCAAAGTACTCAGGGTCCTTCTCCATAAAGTCCGTGTCGATGGAGCGCACATCAACATAGAGATTCTTCTTGGCCTTGATCACATCAAAGAGGATGGAAAACTAAAAAGGTTCTAGAACGGATGGTTGACCAAAGTGGGTTCTTGGTCTTCCACATAGGGGTTGCGGCGACGCCTTGCCCAAAACTCCTTGGCATTCATTTCAGGCACAGTTTTGCCCCTCGGCTTCGGCTTAACGACAGACTTCTTCTTGAGTTGAGGCGGAGGTGGAGCACTTGAGGAAGCACCCATTGGCGGCGGTGGAGCACTAGAGGAACCACCTGCTGACTCAGATGTGCGGTAGCGCTTTGACGTTGCACGACCGGGGTTGACACGACGGGCTTGCTGCTCAGGATGTTCATCACCTGGAACCAAACACACGAACACACGAAACAACCAGAAAGAACGAGCATAAGCCAACAAACACAACAAACGAGATCAGGAAATGGCAGGAACATGAAGGAACTAGGAAAACCGCGGTAGTACCGCGCCACTAGGAGCGGTAGTACCGCTCAAGACGGGGAAACGGCGGTTCCTTACTGCCGTGGTCAAATCCGGCACTACCGGCCTGCCAAATTCAAAAATACTCCTACCAAACATGAATCCAAATAGTCTAGTTGCCTTCTCCAACCTACTCAAGCCTAGATTTAGCCAAAAATCGAGAGATGCAACCACTATTGGCCCTAAGACACTAGATCTGAAATCTAGACAAAAGGAGAGGAGGAATAGGGGCAATACCAGCATCCATGGCAAGAGGACGAGGTGGGGATCAACTCCACCGAAGGAAATGGAGAGGGATGGACCGGAGATGACGGCCCACCAGAGCCCTCCCGCGGCGAGTCGATGCTAGAGAGACGAAGATGAACAAGGGGGCGGAGCAAATGAGTATGGGGGAGACGAAACCTCCCCCTACCTCGACATAACCCCCTGGTCCCGCCCCTCAACGGTAGTACCACGCGGGTGGGCAGTAGTACCACTTGTCAACATAAGCGGTAGTACCGCGCACCACTAGCGGTAGTACCGCCCAGCAAGACTCAACACTAGACACTAAGCGGCTCGACTCAAAAAGAAGGGAAAACAAACGGCACGAAGAGGGAGTAAAGACTCGGCAACGAGAACACCAACAAGAGGACAGGAACCACACCTCTCCAAGAGAGGGTGGTGGCCAAGGCCACCTATGTTTGAGTCAAGAGGTATGGCGCCGCGAAGATTTTAACCTTGGGCCCATGACCAAAACTCGTCCTTGAAGCGCAAGTACCATCAAAAATGGTTAATGTGAAAGACACGATCAATTTATGCATATGGGCGGAGGGAGAGTTCATTGTGAGAACAACACTCCCCCTATGTTCATGCCTACACCTAAACTAGACAACAAGTTGAATGTGGTGGGGTGTGCATGGGTTCAAGACACATTGCTCGAATCAATGATATTTAGCTCATGCCTTAACTCGCGAAATCTTGCTTCATCCGAGGGCTTCGTGAAAAAAATCTGCAAGGTTATCATGAGTGTTGACATACTTGAGCTTGATCTCCCCTCACCTAATGTGATCCCGGATGAAGTGATACCAAATCTCAATATGCTTCGTCTTGAAGTGTTGCACCGGGTTGAGAGAAATCTTGATGGCACTTTCATTGTCACACCAAAGAGGCACTTTGTCACAAATGACACCGTACTCCTTTAAATTTTGCCTCATCCATAAGAGTTGTGCACAACAACTACCGGTCACCACATACTCCGCTTTGGTGGACGAGAGAGACACACAACTTTGCTTCTTGGAAAACCAACTCACCAAAGAGCAACCAAGAAATTGGCACCCTCCGGAAGTGGACTTTCTATCCACTTTGTCTCCCTCCCAATCGGAATCCGTATATCCTTCAAGCTTGAAGTTTGCTCCTCTTGGGTACCATAAGCCAAAGTTTGGGGTATGATCCAAATATCGAAAGATTCGCTTGACCGCCACAAAGTGGCTTTCCTTCGGTGCGGCTTGAAACCGTGCACACATTCCCACACTCAACATGATATCCGGTCTAGATGCACAAAGGTAAAGCAAGGAGCCAATCATGGAGCGATATACCTTTTCATCCACCGCTTTACCATTGGGATCAATGTCAAGTTGGCACTTGGTGGGCATTGGAGTAGAAGCCGGCTTGACATCACTTAGCTTGAATCTTTTTAGCATGTCTTGAGTGTATTCAGCTTGGTTGATGAAGGTACCTTCTCTTCTTTGCTTGATATCGAAACCAAGGAAGAACTTCAACTCTCCCACCGAAGACATCTTGAACTTAGAGGTCATGAGAGCGGCAAATTCCTCATTGAAAGCTTTGTTAGGGGAACCAAAGATAATATCATCAACATATAGTTGACACACAAACAACTCCCCTTTGACCTTCTTAGTAAAAAGAGTGGGATCGATGTGCCCAACCTCAAATCCACGATCTTGCAACAACTCGGTAGTCGATACCCTCGACTTGGGAGTAGTCTTGTGCTACCAATCTTGCCTTGTTGCGAACGATGGTCCCATGAGCATCTTGCTTGTTCTTGAATATCCACTTGGTTCCAATGACATTGTGGTTCCCCGATGGCCTTGGCACCAATCTCCACACCTTGTTGTACTCGAAGTCATTGAGTTCTTCATGCATGGCATTGAGCCAATCCGGATCTTCGAGCGCCTCATAGACCTTTTGGGGTTCAACACAAGAGACAAACGCGTGACGTTCACAATAGTTTGCTAATTGTCTACGAGTGCTTACCCCCTTTCTTAGGCTTCCAACCACATTCTACATGAGATGACCTTTGGTGGTGAGCTTGGAAGCAATCTTTGCGGCACGACGCTCTAATTCCTCCTCGGATGTGGAAGGAGGAGGGTTAACTTGATTATCTTGAGCGCCGTCTTGAGCTTGTTCTAGATCTTGAGCTTGCTCTTGATCTTGAACTTGCTCGAGGGGGAGAACTTGACCTTGGGCATCATTTGGTGTCTCACCACCATCTTGAGGTTGATCTTGCCCTTGGTCTTGTTCATGAGGTTGAGGGCCTTCACTTTGTTCTTCGGAAGCATGTGGGTCTTGGGTTGATGATGGCTCCACTTGAGTGGAGCATTGTCCTTCTCCTTCGGCCACAAGGGGTTCCTCAATGGGTAGGATATGACCCACACCCATTACTCTTATGGCTTGGGGAGGAATTTCATCACCTACATCACAAGTACCACTTTGCTCCACTTGGGAGCCATTATTTTCGTCAAACTCCACGTTACACGTCTCCTCAATGAGTCCAGTGGACTTGTTAAGGACACGGTAAGCATGAGATTTTGTAGCATAACCAACAAATATGCCCTCATAAGCTCTAGCCTCAAATTTAGACAAGCGAACACCTTTCTTGAGAATGAAACACTTACACCAGAACACCCGGAAGTACTTGAGGTTGGGCTTGTTACCGGTAAGTATTTCATAAGGAGTCTTGTTCAAGCCTTTGTGGAGTTAGAGCCGATTGGATGCATGACATGCTGTGTTGATGGCTTCAGCCCAAAAGTTGTATGGAGACTTGAACTCCGCCATCATGGTCCTTGCCGCATCCATCAACGTCCGGTTCTTCCTCTCCGTGACACCATTTTGTTGAGGGGTATATGGTGCAGTGATACGTCTCCAACTTATCTATAATTTTTTATTATTCCATGCTATTATATTACCCCTTTTGGATGTTTATGGCCTTTATTTTACACATTTATATCATTTTTGGGACTAACCTACTAACCGGAGGCCCAACCCGTATTGCTGTTTTTTTGCCTATTTCAGTATTTCGAAGAAAAGGAATATCAAACGGAGTCCAAACGGAATGAAACCTTCGGGAGCGTGATATTTGGAACGAACGTGATCTGGAGAACTTGGAGTGCAAGTCAAGAAGCTTGTGAGGAGGCCAGGAGACAGGAGGGCGCGCCCACCTCCTCTGGGCGCGCCCCCTATCTCCTGGGCTCCACGAGCGGCCACCGACGTACTTCTTCCTCCTATATATACCTATGTACCCTGAAAACATCCAGGGAGCCAATGAAACACAATTTCCACCGCCGTAACCTTCTGTATCCGCGAGATCCCATCTTGGAGCCTTCGCCAGTGCTCCGCTGGAGGGGAAATCGACCATGGAGGGCTTCTACACAACACCATAGCCCCTCCGATGAGTTGTGAGTAGTTTACCACAGACCTTCGGGTCCATAGTTATTAGCTAGATGGCTTCTTCTCTCTTTTTGGATCTCAATACAATGTTCTCCCCCTCTCTTGTGGAGATCTATTCAATGTAAACTCTTTTTGTGGTGTGTTTGTCGAGAGCCGATGAATTGTGGGTTTATGATCAAGTTTATCTATGAGAAATATTTGAATCCCCTCTGGATTCTTTTATGTATGATTGAGTTATCTTTGCAAGTCTCTTCGAATTATCAGTTTGGTTTGGCCTACTAGATTGATCTTTCTTGCCATGGGAGAAGTTCTTTGCTTTGGGTTCAATCTTGCGGTGTCCTTTCCTAGTGACAGCAGGGGCAGCAAGGCACGTATTGTATTGTTGCCATCAAGGATAAAAAGACGGGGTTTATATCATATTGCTTGAGTTTATCCCTCTACATCATGTCATCTTTCTTAATGCGTTACTCTATTCTTATGAACTTAATACTCTAGATGCAGGCAGGAGTCGGTCGATGTGTGGAGTAATAGTAGTAGATGCAGGCAGGAGCCGGTCTACTTGTTGCAGATGTGATGCCTATATACATGATCATGCCTAGATAATCTCATAATTATTCGCTTTTCTATCAATTGCTCGATAGTAATTTGTTCACCCACCGTAATACTTATGCTATCTTGAGAGAAGCTACTAGTGAAACCTATGGCCCCCGGATCTATCTTTTATCATATAAGCTTTCAATCTACTTTTATTTGCATCTTTAATTTTTGCATGTATATTATAAAATACCAAAAATATATTTATCTTATCATACTATCTCTATCAGATCTCACTTTCGCAAGTGGCCGTGAAGGGATTGACAACCCCTTTATTGCGTTGGTTGCGAGTTCTTTGTTTGTTTGTGTAGGTGCGTGGGACTTTTGAGGAGCCTCCTACTGGATTGATACCTTGGTTCTGAAAAACTGAGGGAAATATTTATGCTACTATTGCTGCATCACCCTTTCCTCTTCAAGGAAAACCAATGCAAGCTCAAGACGTAGCAAGAAGGATTTCTGGCGCCGTTGCCGGGGAGGTCTTCGCTCAAGTCAAGACAAACCAAGTACCCATCACAAACTCATCTCCCTCGCATTTACATTATTTGCCATTTGCCTCACATTTTCCTCTCCCCCACTTCACCCTTGTCGTTTTATTTGCCCTCTCTTTCCCAATCTCCTCTCTTTCTCTTGCCCTTTTTTTCTGTTTGCTCGTGTGTTTCATCGTTTACATTGTCACTATGGCTAGTCCTCCTATCCTTATTATTACCCCCGAACATGTAATTCTCAATTTTAAGCAAAGGGAGGGAGAAAATTTAGAAGATGCTTGGCATAGAATTTGCAATGCTCAAAATAGATCTACTAGGAAGCTTTCTACTTCCGTTCTTCTCCTCAATTTTTATGTGGGCATTACTCCTTGGAATAGATGTGTTCTTGATACTGTGACCAGAGGGGATTACTTGAGTAGCCATACGTTTGATGCTTATAATGCTATGTTAGATTTGTTTGGCCCACGACCTGTTTTGGTTAATGGAACTATTTTAACTTTAGAGCACGTTATGCAACGACTTGATATGATTGAAAATAAAGTTGCTACTGTTGAGTTGATTGAAAATTTGGATAAAAAGATTCATAATCATATTACTCAATATGGATCTAGGGTTGGAGTTACTTTGAAAAATCTTAAAGAGAAAGAACCTATAGTTAATGAAAAAATAGATCTAGATTCTGCAAGAATTGGTAAACTTGAGGATATCATTACCAACTTAGGTTCCGCGTTTTCTTCCATGAAAAACACTCCAAAACCCCCTACCAAAACTGGCAAGTTTATTTATGTTCCCAAAAATAAGGGTGAATCTTCAAGTAAGGGAGACGCGGATCTCAAATCCATAAGTGTTCATCCCAATTGTCTCTCTATCGTTAAGGAACCTTTTGCTACAAACGAATTTCTTGAATTTTTGCCTAAAGGTTTAGTCATTGCTAAAAAGGGAGAAACCCCTAAAGATTATAAGTGCTCTATTGAGGAATTGAGTGCCAAAGATGGCACTACTTAGATCTATCTTCGCTTTTATGCCTAGCTAGGGGCGTTAAACAATAGTGCTAGTTGGGAGGCAACCCAATTTTATTTGTGTTTTTTGTTTTTTTTCCTGTTTAGTAATAAATTTTGCATCTACCTTCTGTTTAGATGTGTTTTTATCTTTTAATTAGTGTTTGTGCCAAGTAGAACCTATAGGATAACCTATGATGATAGTTGATTTGATTCTGCTGAAAAACAGAAACTTTGCATGCACGAAATTAGTTTTGTTAAATTACAGAAACATGCTTTTGCGTTGATTCTTTTTGCTACTGATATAGACAAATTGTCCAGGACTTCCTATTTTGGTAGGATTGTTAGAGTTCCAGAAGTTTGCGTTAGTTACAGATTGCTACAGACTCTTCTGTTTTTGACAGATTCTGCCTTTCGTGTGTTGTTTGCTTATTTTGATGCATCTATGGCTAGTAAAATAGTTTATAAACCATAGAGAAGCTGGAATACAGTAGGTTTAACACCAAAATAAATAAAGAATGAGATCATTACAAGACTTTATGTGGTGGTTTTGTTTTCTTTCACTAATGAAGCTTATAAGATTTCCTGTTGAGTTTTGTGTTGTGAAGTTTCCAAGTTTTGGATAAAGCTTTGATGGACTATGGAATAAGGAGTGTCAAGGGCCTAAGCTTGGGGATGCCCATGGCACCCCAATATATTCAAGAATAGCCAAAAGTCTAAGCTTGGGGATGCCCCGGGAAGGCATCCCCTCTTTTGTCTTTGTTCATTGGTAACTTTACTTGGAGCTATATTTTTATTCGCCACATGATATGTGTTTTGCTTGGAGCGTTGTGTATTATATTAGTCTTTGCTTTTTAGTTTACCACATTCATCCTTGCTGTACACACCTTTTGGGAGAAGCCCACTTGATTAGAATTTGCTAGAATACTCTATGTGCTTCACTTATATCTTTTGAGCTTGATAGTTTTTGCTCTAGTGCTTCACTTATATCTTTTAGAGTACGACGGTGGCTTAATTTTGAAGAAATTGCTAGTCTCTCATGCTTCACTTATATTATTTTGAGAGTCTTTTAGAACAGCATGGTATTTGCTACGGTTATAAAATTGGTCCTAGAATGATGAGCATCCAAGTTGGGTATAATAAAAACTATCATAGGAAGTGAATTGGATGCTATGATCAATTTGATGCTTGAAAATTGTTTTGAGATATAAAGGTAGTAATGTTAGGGTCATGCTAGTGGGTAATTATGAAATTGAGAAATACTTGTGTTGAAGTTGGCAAGTCTCGTAGCATGCACGTATGGTAAAAGTTGTGTGACAAATTTGTTGCATGAAGTGCTCTTTTAATTGCCTTCCTTATGAGTGGAGGTCGGGATCGCACTATGGTTAACTCCTACCAACCCTTGCCCTAGGAGCATGCGTAGTGGTACTTTGCTTCGAGGGCAAGTAGACTTTTGCAATAAGTATATAAGTTCTTTATGACTAATGTGAGTCCATGGATATACCCACACTCATCCTTCCACTTTGCTAGCCTCTATTATACCGCGCAACTTTCGCCGGTATCATGCACCCATTATTTACCTTCCTCAAAACAGCCACCATACCTACCTATTATGGCATTTCCATAGCCTTTCTGAGATATATTGGCATGCAACTTTCCACCGTTTCGTTTACTATGACACACTTCATCATTGTCATATTGCTCTTTGCATGATCATGTAGTTGACATCGTATTTGTGGTAAGGCCACCTTCATAATTTTCATACATGTCGCTCTTGATTCATTGCATATCCCGGAAGTACTTGAGGTTGGGCTTGTTACCGGTAAGTATTTCATAAGGAGTCTTGTTCAAGCCTTTGCGGAGATAGAGCCGATTGGATGCATGGCATGCTGTGTTGATGGCTTCAGCCCAAAAGTTGTATGGAGACTTGAACTCCGCCATCATGGTCCTTGCCGCATCCATCAACGTCTGGTTCTTCCTCTCTGCGACACCATTTTGTCGAGGGGTATATGGTGCAGTGATACGTCTCCAACTTATCTATAATTTTGATTGTTCCATGCTATTATATTACCCCTTTTGGATGTTTATGGGCTTTATTTTACACATTTATATCATTTTTGGGACTAACCTACTAACCGGAGGCCCAACCCGTATTGCTGTTTTTTTGCCTATTTCAATATTTCGAAGAAAAGGAATATCAAACGGGGTCCAAACGGAATGAAACCTTCGAGAGCGTGATATTTGGAACGAACATGATCCGGAGAACTTGGAGTGCAAGTCAAGAAGCTTGTGAGGCGTCCAGGAGACAGGAGGGCGCGCCCACCCCCTCTGGGCGCGCCCTATCTCCTGGGCCCCACGAGCAGCCACCGACGTACTTCTTCCTCCTATATATACCTACGTACCCCGAAAACATCCAGGGAGCCAACGAAACACAATTTCCACCACCGTAACCTTCCGTATCCGCGAGATCCCATCTTGGAGCCTTCACCGGCGCTCCGCCGGAGGGGAAATCGACCATGGAGGGCTTCCACATCAACACCATAGCCCCTTCGATGAGTTGTGAGTAGTTTACCACAAACCTTTGGGTCCATAGTTATTAGCTAGATGGCTTCTTCTCTCCTTTTGGATCTCAATACAATGTTCTCCCCCTCTCTTGTGGAGATCTATTCGATGTAAACTCTTTTTGCGGTGTGTTTGTCGAGATCCGATGAATTGTGGGTTTATGATCAGGTTTATCTATGAGAAATATTTGAATCTCCTCTGAATTCTTTTATGTATGATTGAGTTATCTTTGCAAGTTTCTTCGAATTATCAGTTTGGTTTGTCCTACTAGATTGATCTTTCTTGCCATGGGAGAAGTGCTTAGCTTTGGGTTCAATCTTGTGGTGTCCTTTCCCAGTGACAGCAGGGGCAACAAGGCACGTATTGTATTGTTGCCATCGAGGATAAAAAGATGGGGTTTATATCATATTGCTTGAGTTTATCCCTCTACATCATGTAATCTTTCTTAATGCGTTACTCTGTTCTTATGAACTTAATACTCTAGATGCAGGCAGGAGTCGGTCGATGTGTGGAGTAATAGTAGTAGATGCAGGCAGGAGCCGCTCTACTTGTTGCGGACGTGATGCCTATATACATGATCATGGCTAGATAATCTCATAATTATTCGCTTTTCTCTCAATTGCTCGATAGTAATTTGTTCACCCACCGTAATACTTATGCTATCTTGAGAGAAGCCACTAGTGAAACCTATGGCCCCCGGGTCTATCTTTTATCATATAAGCTTTCAATCTACTTTTATTTGCATCTTTACCTTTTGCATCTATATTATAAAATACCAAAAATATATTTATCTTATCATACTATCTCTATCAGATCTCACTTTCGCAAGTGGCCGTGAAGGGATTGACAACCCCTTTATTGCGTTGGTTGCGAGTTCTTTGTTTGTTTGTGTAGGTGCGTGGGACTTTTGAGGAGCCTCCTACTGGATTGATACCTTGGTTCTCAAAAACTGAGGGGAATACTTACGCTACTGCATCACCCTTTCCTCTTCAAGGAAAACCAACGCAAGCTCAAGACGTAGCATGCAACATATTGATGCTTGATCCCCTCATCACTAAGAAACTCATCCAAGGTGTAGTTCTTGAACTCGGTGCCGTTATCACTTCTTATTGTCAAGATCTTTGCATCATGTTGACGTTGAGCGTCATTTGCAAAGCCGATGACAGTTTGTTGAGTCTCACTCTTCCTCTTGACGAAAAATACCCAAGTGTACCTTGAATAATCATCCACAATCACCAAGCAATACTTTCTACCTCCAAGACTATCAAAGGATGGAGGCCCAAATAGATCCATGTGAAGGAGCTCCAAGGGTCTCTTCGAGTAGATGATAATTGTGGGAGGGTGAGCCTTTTCATGAAGCTTTCCTTCGATACAAGAACTACAAGCACGATCTTTGGCAAAACTAACATTTGTTAGTCCATGGACATGGTCCCCCTTGAGAAGACTTTGCAAAGATCTCATATTGACGTGGGCTAAATGGCGATGCCAAATCCATCCCACATCAACTTTAGCCATTAGGCATGTCGCGGTCTTAGTGGGTCGCTCCGAAAAGTTAATCACATAGAGACCGTTCTCGACATGCCCAACAAAGGCTACTTTAAGAGTCTTGCTCCACAAGAGGGCCACGGTATCAATATCAAAGAAAGTGGCAAAGCCCATGAGTGCAAGTTAACGAATGTTAAGTAGATTGTATGCAAGGGACTCAACAAGCATGACTCTCTCGATCGTTAGATCATGAGAAATGACAACCTTGCGAAGACCCAATACCTTAGAAGATGAGGCATCACCCCACTCGACATTGGTGGGCATAGATGGGATCTTGTGCACATCCACCACCAAGTCATTGCTCCCGGTCATATGATTTGTTTCTCCACTATCGAGCAACCATGATCCCCCACCGGAAGCAAACACCTACAAGAGATCAATGGTTGGTTTTAGGTACCCATTTAGTAATGGGTCCTTTGATGTTAGTAACAAGGGTCTTAGGAACCCAAATAGAACATTCAATGTACTCATAAGGAGAACCAACAAATTTAGCATAAACATGCCCATCACTAGCACAACACAACACATAAGAAGGGTTAAAGTCGTGGCTTTGGTTGAAGAGGTGGATTTGCCCTTTTTGACATCACCACCCTTCACATTGTTCTTCTTCTTCTTAGGAGCACCCTCTCCCTCTTTCACAAAAGTTTGCTTGAGAGGAGGAGGTCGTTTGGTCTTGTCGTTCTTCTTCTTTTTCTTAGACTTGGGTGCAAACCCAACTCCCTCCTTGGCCACAACTTCCTTTTGATTACTCAAAAGGTCATTGAGGTTCTTCTCACCTTGTATGCATGTCACAAGGCCTTTCTCAAGTTGCTCCTTCAACTTGGCATTCTCCTCCACAAGATGCACATGCTCACAACACGGGTTAGTGGCATTTGCATACAATTAATACCATATGAGGAAAGGTGGCCTTTTCTTTGGTTAGCTTAACTTGGAGTTGAGCATGAGACTCCTTGAGGTTAGCATGAGCACCCTTCAAGACCTTGTGGGACTTGTCAAGTAAATCAAACTCCTCCTTGAGTCTAGCATGGTCAACGCCAAGTTTAGCCTTCTCAGAAGTTAGCACACGAGACACAACAAGAGCATGATCAAGATCTTTCTTTAACTTAGCATCACTACAAAAAAATACACTTCCGTGATGATACGTGTTTGTCACAGTAGGTCGCATTTTTTGTCATGCATGTACATCCATGACAAATTTATGACAGAATCAAGATAGTCATACCTGTGCTGTCGTAGAAGTGTTCCATGACATTACCAAAATTATCATCACCGAAGTGTCCACTTCCATGATGATAAATCGCGCGTCACAGAAGTGCTTTCGTCAAGGGTGACCGACATGTGGCATCCACCGTAACGGAGCGCCGTTAAGCTATCGGGTCAGGTTTTGGATCCAATAACCCGTTAACAGCCCCGACTAATGGGGATTTTCCATGTGTAAAATCATCATTGGCTGGAGGAGACACGTGTGAGGTCCGCGTTGGCACAGGTGTCACTCATCCAATGGGCGAGACGCGCCTATGATATGTTGACACGTGGACCGGCCCATCAAGTTTAAATGGGCCGGCCCAACTAAAGGCCCACAAGATTTTGCGGACCATAATGGACCGGCCCAGCTAAAGGCCCATGAGATTTTGCGGACCATAATGGGCTGGCCCAGCTAAAGGACCACAAGATTTTGTGGGCCATAATGGGCCAGCCCAGGTAAAGGCTCACAAGATTTTTGTGTGCCATAATGGGCCGGCCCAGGTAAAGGCCCATAAGATTCTTGCGGATCATAATGGGCCGGACCAGCTAAAGGCCCACGAGATTTCACTAACATTAATGGGCCGGCCCAGCTATAGGCCCACAAGATTTTGAGGACCCTAGTAGGCCGGGCCATTAACTGGCTGCCATGTTTTGGGCCAAATGTCGGCCCATATTTGATCTGGTCCATTAATGGCCTGCCACGTTCCGGGCCTAATAATGGCCCATATGAGATCCGGCCCATTAAAAGCCTACCATGTTCTGGACCAAATTACGCCGCAGATCATGTCCGGCCCTTTAAGAGGCTTTGGGCTCAATTATGGCCCATATCAGATCCGGCCTGTCAACTGGACACTATGCTTTTGGGCCCACTTGCTAAAGGCCCACTTAGTAATTTGGCCTAATATTAGTTTCGGCCTGTTAAGGGCCCGTTTAACATTTAGGCCCTATATTAATTTCGGCCTGTTAAAAGCCCGTCATATACTTGGGCCTAACTACGGCCCGGTTTGCATCCGGCCTGCTCGCAGCCGATATCTGATTGGGCCAAACAAGGACTGAGACAATTTTGGCCTGTTAAAAGCCCGTGATTTGATCCACACAATCATGGGCCGGGGTCCATTTCGGGCTGCTGCCGGCCCGTGAGCTGTTCGACACGTTTCAGGCCTAACCTACATCGTGATTGCATGACGACCCGATTATGTATCGTAATTTTACGGTTTGGCCGGTTTACTGCGAAGACAGGATATATACTCCCTCGGTTCCTTTATATAAGGTGCATTTGTTTTTTCAAAAGTCAAACGACTACATGTTTGACCAAGTTTTTAGAAAAATATATCAATATCCACAATATGAAATTTATATCATTTGATCGATCACGAAAGGTAGTTTCATATTTTATCTATTCGGTATTGCACATGTTTCTATTTTGTTCTATAATCTTGGTCAAAATTTCAAATGGTTGACTTGCATGGAAACCAATACACCTTATATTCTGGAACGGAGGGAGTATACAGTAAAATAACTGCAGCATCGTGAATTAGAAAAAACCTAGACTATACAATAAAGAAATTACGGCATATTACATCCACTGGACATCAAAGTTCGCCACTATGATAATAAAGCACAAACAGACAACAGATTACATACACTGGGCATCAAAGATCACCACCAGTGCAAATAAACACGACGACAAAATAATATACAAAACTGACAACACTTCAATAGAGTTCAAGAAAGGTTAGCCCAGCTGGGGAGCTGCAGCGCAAGCAGCTGAGCAAGATGATGAGACTGTGCTTGTTCAACACTTATATCTTCCTCACTCTGAAAGATAAACAAGCAGACAGATGACATGTTTTTCACATAAAAGTATCAGTGCTGACAATTCATGACATTTCTTACTAACGAATAATGTGACACAGTTTAAAATTGCATTAACACAATATGGTATTGTTCAGGTCAAGACATGGCAGGAAATGACATTGTGAAGGAGTTGGCAGCTTCACGACACCACTGGAGTACAGATCAAGAACTCATAAGTATCAATGGTTAGTGTGCTGTCAATTTATCCCATTTCAGATTGGCAAATAAAGAGACGATTTAAATAATAGTAGAATGATATGACATTGTTCATAGTTAAGACATTACAGAATATGACATTGTGCTGTAGTGGGTAGGTTCACCACACCACTGGATTACGGATGAAGAACAGAAGCATACATGCAGTGCAAAAGAAGATCACTTGCTCTGTATAGTATAATTCACATGGTATGCAGAAGGAACTTGGTTGTACAACTGAAAACTTAAATTGAGAAGGACAAACTTTTGTTTATGAACTACATAATAAACTTTAAACTTGCAATTTGATGCAAACACCAAAAATAAACAGCTGTTGCAGTCATGCCTAAAAAAATATATACAACAAAGTTTGAAGGCTTGAGAAGGACAAACTTACATTATTGGTGAAGACAGGCTCTATAAAGGCCTTGTCCATGCTGATGGGGGGGGGGCAATTCAAGAAGTTTACCACAGAATCTTCTTCATAAGCATTGGCTTTATTCTACATTTTGTTAAGAGTAAATATAGATGTGATAATATACGAAAAAATGGATAATATTTAATATGAAGAGTGATGCTACATAACCAAGTAGCTATAAATGTAAGTGCAGCGATACATGCAAAAGGTACATCCAAGAGCAATGCACAGCTAAACTTCTTCAGTACCAACCTTATGGTAAGAGTAAATATAGATCCGATGTGTAGAAAATGGAGGGCGAAGGAAAATAAGCTGCAAAGTTATGGTACATGAATAACTACCTATCATTATAAGTACACTGATAAAGGACATCATGTACTTACAAGAACAATGTAGAGCTAAAAAAACATTGGCATTAGATATATTCCACACTAATGTAACCATTCATACAGATCATATAATTTGGAGCGAACAATTGATAAGCAAGCTATCATGCATACTGCTGTCACATAATGAACCATGTATGTATGCAAGTACAGCGGTACAGGACAACATGTACTAAGAAGAGCAAAGCAATGGGCAGCATATTTGCGATATCCTGTCGTTCTTTTCAAACCGGAATTCTTCTTCGAGCAGATTTCTTGCAAAAAAGATCCGTAAGGCACATGCGGAAAAGTAGAAGTTCAAATTGTCATGTGATTTCATAAACAGTACCTCATTTTGGGAACGAGACCAGTGCATAACAAGGTTTTCCCATTCAATGTCTTCTAAATTTAGCACAGGAGACTTCACCAGAAATTCGTTTATAGACTTGCCATCAAAGTGTGATTTCCTCAGGTAACACCGATACTGCTGCAATGCCTCCTTGAAAATCACAAGCAAGCTTTGCTCGTCATGACTATCCAGATTGACCCTCGCCTAGTTACAACAATGTAATGTAAATCATTGATGTGTTCAATCAGCAGAAAACGAGAAAATAATAACCATGAATAATAGCACTTACACGTAAGTTGGACAGGAAGATGTGAAAATGGTGTTTGTCTTCACAATAATCTTCCCATGATGGGAATATATGCACGTAGTCCCTAACAACATTGAAAGCATTGTCTTCTAAACTGGGAATAAATGGAATGGGGTTCCAATCTACAGGAATTGGCCGTCTCTCAGTTGGGATAGGTCTTCGGCCAGTGGACTTGTTGTACTTTTTGCTGGAGTGGGATTTTTCTGTGGTACGGCTGGTGCTATGGCAAATGAATCGGTATACCTTTTGCTGGAGTGCAGGTCCTGTGTGGTGGGGCTAGTGGTGTGGCTAGTGAAGTATGGGTACAGTCTGCTGGAGTCGGTCCTACGTTTTGTGTCACTGGTCGTACAGCCAATATAAGTGGGGTGCTGCCTGATTTCTCCGGCACCACCACATTTTTCAAGGACTTTGCTAGTGCTCCTTCAGGTTCGACAATCACCCTCTTCCTTTTTGATGTCTGATGCACAAGAACAACATTTGAGTGAAAAAACATGGTATGATGATAGATGGAATATGTATTGATAATGGATGGGCATGGCATCTCGACATATATGATGAGTAAACTAAGCAGATGGCGGTGCAACAAAGTAGAAGAAATGCAAGACAACATATGCAAGATACCCGCAATCAATAAAACCTTGCCGAATTAGAACATGCACCTTGATTCCTCGAGGTTAGAATAGTCATTGGGATCATATTCTGAACAAGAATCAACATGTGGGGAGCATGAGTTTCATTGCATCCAGAATGGCACTCAATGCCTTGGTGCCAATTTTGTAAGTCATTGCAGTGTTTAGCTTCAAGAGTGCACTGCTGCTAGTGCGACACAAAGCAGCTACACAGATCATAGTGTAGATATAACGGGGAAAACCGTAAGCATCAGAGTAAAATCAGCAAAGTGGAACTCGCTGGAATATATGTGCTAGTACTACCGGTACGGCTAGAAAGGCTTCGGATACCAGTTCTCTTCAACTGAAGGTGGGGTACTGTTAATATCAGTGTAACTCTCAAAGGCGACACAACTCCCCGCATTTCCTTGCTATTCTTATAGGATTCAAGTGGGCAGGTCACTACAAATCCTATTCCTATGTTTACAAAATCCTACGAATCAAAGAGGCTCAAAGTGTCCATCACAACCGACCGTATAGACCTCTACACTGCAAATGTCCCTGCTCATCTTCAGTACAAGGAACATATTATACTACTATCATACTCCCTCCGTTCCAAAATATAAGTCTTGGTAGAGATTTCCACTATGGATCACATACAGATGTATCCAGATATATTTTAGAGTGTAGATTCACTCATTTTGCTCCATATGTAGTCCATGGTGGAATCTATACAAAGACTTGTATTTAGGAACGGAGAGAGTACATATTAAAGAAGAAGGGAGAGGAACATGGTAAAGAAGAGCAAGCAGATTTTGGATAATAAAATGTTGGTTGCGCAGTGCCCACACATGATGAACCAGAGCGCATTAAGAATGCAACTCCCAGCTGTCTCTCGACCATTTCAGGCGGTTGGATGAAGATCCTACGTCTCCTAACCCATCTTCTTCCTTGTCTCTGATTCTTCCCATACAGAACACCGCACGGGCTGCCGACCGGACCACCGACCCCCATCGCCTGTGTTCCTCTGCCACCCCCACCCCACCCCCGCCCCAACCCCCACCCGCGTCGAGTTTTCTTTGTTCGACGAGGCCCCACAACCACCCGAGCCCCTTCGTTCGCACCGGCGAACTCCGGCGAGCTCTGAAAAATCGACTGACCCAATTTTGAAATTTAGTCTACTGTGATTTAACTAGTGTGGAATATAAAAGGGGAAAACCATAAGCATTGGGATTATAGTGTTGAGCGTGCCATGGCGGATCTGAAGGTGCAAACCGGACAAAGGCAACTTCACAACCAAGACAAGAAATCAGAGTAAAGCAGTGGCGATCTATTTTCGTGCTGCGATAAATAAGTTGAGTAGATATGAAAGAGTACCGCCTCTGGTGCGGTGCCGTGTACGCATGTGCTGAGAATTTGACGGTGTTGCGGTAGTGATGGCTGTCGGCAGCGTGGAAGAAAATCTAGGAGGGCAGACGGTGGCGGCAGGGCACGGTGGACGAGACGGTCGTAGGAGCGGCGCCGACAAGGTGGACGACGGCGGGGATGAAGCGAGAGGACGGGATGCAAGGATCCCGGTCCGAAGCCGTGGATGAGAGAGGTCGATCTCTTGTAATGGACGGCGGCGTCGGGGTATCAGCTCCGGCATGGTGGAGGACGGCGGTGGATGGGGTGGCAGACGGCGGCGGACGGAGGAGGGTGGGGTGGAGAGGGTGTTTTGGCGCCCACGGAGTACGAATGGGGAAAAGGGAGGTAGAGAGGAAGGGGGGAACCATGTATTCATGGTGCGCTTGTCTCAAATGCAAGGAAATTTACAAACTTAGCCCCCGTTTCAAATTTCTACTACATCACAACAATATTAGTCGGTTGGGGATAGGACGGTAATCTCGCATACACCGAATATTTGTCGACGAGCGTTTGTTTTTGGCGCCCACCGTGTATGAATACGAATTGGGGAGGGAGTCGATTTCGGCCGAGGACACACTGTGTTTTGGCGCCCACCGTGAATGAATCCGGGTGAGAGGCGGTTACGTCACGTTTGGGTGAAATTACAAACCTACCCCTATTGAAACCTATAGAAATCTAGCAGATAGGCTTTGCGTGGCAGGGATAGGCAGTAGTAATTTCCATCTCGCAGATTTTGGTTTCGGGCGGTTACATACGACTTTCCCCGCTTCGTTCAAATTTTGCAGAGTGCATGTTTACCGTGCCAACTCAATTCGAATCCCTTTTGTATTCTATTTTTTTCCGGGCGGGATCCATTTTCAATTGGAATTACATTCTATATACATCATTTTTTATATATACTTTCAAAAGCACAACAAAGAATTCTGCTCCTTTATATGTATAATATGATTTACAGATACAACGATCTCAAAATCTTAAGGTTGAATTCGATTTTTTTTAACCAAATTATGTTCTACTAAATTGTATGGATCAGTAATATCTACATATTAAATAACATAGATGTGCGTGAATTCATATGAGTATGCATGTTTGATAGATCAATTTTGGTTCGAGTATGGATTACATGTATCATCATCTCGAATTCAAATATTTGAATCCCTTTTTTGTTCACTCCTTTCACGCCCATCTCTCTCGCATGCATGCTCCTTCAGGTAGCTATCACTCTCTTTTCTCCAGCTCACCCGCACGCTCACTTCATGTTTCTCCTATCCTCGCAAACATGGTCTCTCGACATCTCCCTTGAGAAGTGTCACACTCTCCCTATCATTATACATTACACGTTTTTCATCATCTTTCACGTCTCTACTGCTCTCTTATATCACTCGGTACCTAAGCTTTCTTTTTCACCGCCACACACACAGTCTCCACTCGTCTTTCACTTTGTCTTTCTCTCTATGGGATTCTCTCACACACCCCATATGTCTCTACATATGACTCATACCACTAAAATTACTCTCTCTCTCTCTCTCATGTAGACACACCATTTGTTGCGGTCTCCTTTTCGTCTCCATCCCAGATTGACATTATTCATTTGTTTACCGATCAGACAACCCCGACTACCGTCTCCTCTCTCTCTCTCACAGACACACACACAACTCCTGCTTCCACTCCCCTTCCCGACTACCATCACACACAAAACTCTCGCTTTCGCACCCCGACTCGTATTTCTCTCACAAACATTTATCGAGTAGCTAGCCTCTAGATAGGTTTATACACCCGCACACTCGTGCTTCCACTATCGCATACATGTCTCTCTCCCGCTCCTTGTAGCTATGTAGATTTTTCTTCCCTTCTTGAGACACGCCCTCTCGATCATGCACACACACACTACCGCCTCATTTTAAGCTGATACCTATCGCACACACACTCCTTGTGTCTTTGTCACACATGCACTCCGTCCTCCTCCACTCTCCCTCTCTCTCACACACACATGGGCTTTTTGCAACAACTAGCAAGATGCACATGCGTTGCATGGAACATCAAGATGCATTTGTATGAGTAGTTTATCTCGTGGGGGAAAAGGATGAACAAGGGTAGGCCTTATTTGCAAATGTGGAGAGGGGTGTGGGTATCTTTTTGCAAAATTGCCATAGTTTCCTTCCTATCCGTCAGATATAGATCGGATGGCCTATATTGCAGGATGGCAGGCACACGATCATCACCGACAATGCTTTTTATAAGAGTAGGGATAAAAAATAGAGTTAGTGATGATGGTGGGCCTGCCATCCTGCAATGTAGGTCATCCGATTTATATCTGACGGGTAGGAAGGAAAATATGACAATTTACCCACACTCTTCCCACATTTGCAGATAAGGCCTTCCCTCGTTCATCCTTTTCTCCCACAAGATCTTGATGTCCGTGCAACGCACGGGCATCTTGCTAGTAAGAGTAGATATTAGACATATACCACTTCTCGAATCTTGAAACCAACAACATTCCTCCCTTATCTCATCAAAACCGCCAAAGGAACATATTTTGAGTGAAACATAACATATTTTTAGTGATATACGTATTTCAAAACTAGACTTTTTTTTATCAAATCGGTGAATATGTATTAATCTACTTTGATCGTGTGGCAACGCATTGGCACATTGCTAGTAGTTATTATATTTTTTTGGACACCAGACAAACGATGGAGTACATATACGAAGAGAAGAGGCGCACACACGCAGTCGGCCTCTTGCTGTCTCGCACACATGAGTTTTACGTAAAGGCGACATTAACAAATAAACCCTAAAACCCTAGGTGCACGATTGCTGCATTCGCGGGTACCGGGTACGTGGTGGGGCACCTTTGTAGGAATAGTCAACTCGTGTGATAATTTGATCCGTAGGAGTTGATGGTCGGGACCACAGGTGAACGACTTGGAGTGCGGTGGCTCGCCAGTTGCCACAGACCGAGTAGCCACGTTTAAAATATCGTTTTTTTAGCGGGGTTAAGAGTTCCGATTTTCAATGGCGCGTTATAAGTAGTAACTAGTTTTTAGAACGATTGGTATGGAGCGAAAATTGAATTCATAGTACTATGTACCTCCTTGGTGTATGGTTGCATGGGTTTATGTTGCGAGATGTTGAACCTGGTAGTTCTAGGGCAAATACTATGGTTTAGATTTAGATGCTGGTTTTCAGTAATGAAAATCAGAAGGGGAAACCCTTCTTTGATTAAAAAAACTACTACCTCCATTCTGGTTTACTAGTCCCCATCGTACTTTGGGTCAAAGTTTGTCCATGAATTTTACTTGTAAAATGTGAATGGAAAACGAGATTTTGTTATACCCAAACAAAAAATGACTGGAGGGAGTGATTGCTCTGACACGGATGCGACCTCTCATAGCGCAGGCATTGAACCGGCGCGCCGGCCAAGAGGGCCGCACTCGCTGCAAGCCCGGCTGAGCACGCCTCCTCGCCGCGTGCAACCAGCTTAAGACTGCCCCGGCTGCCTTCATTGAATCCGTGCGTGTGCCAACAACACGTCCTTCCACGAGCCGATAGGCATTTTAGAACACAAAAAATGACTAAAATATAATTAATTTACGCATGGTCTTGACTTGTTGTGCTCGCATTGGTAGCAGGAACTAGTAGATGTTTTTCTTTATCTATAACTCTCCTCACATTTTTTTGGCTTTGAAGTGAATCATGCTTGTGGACATTATGTATGAATGTGCAGATATCTGTGAACATGAGTTTGATGTGGAAGTTGAACTTGGAATGTCGGGCTTGCGCGTGAACTATACCATGTCCAATGCTTCGTCTGTTATTGTTTGAAAAGTAATTGCTATTATTACATGACCCAAAAAAACATTTTGTGCCACATCAGTAGATGCACGGACATCACAATAGGCATGCGGACTGGATAAACATTTGAACCTAGCTATTATGATGGAAATTTTGTATTGACAACAGTTTTAGATAGCAGGAGACGCCTAGCCTGCTTTGCCTCTGCTAGCTTATTTCTGGCTTCTTCCATCTCTTCTTTGGCTTGGGTGAAGAGAACATCTGATTGCTCTTTTCGCTTCTTCAGGAACTCAGCTACATTCTCAAGGGCTGCTGCATGCTTTCTTTCAGCCTTTACTAATGCCACGAGGACACGAACATCTGACGTCTCCACCTGGCTTGTGTGTAATCCAACATCATCTGGGAATTTGCACCTTGTGTCTAATCCAGCATCATTAGGGAACTGGCACCTTGTGTGTAATCCAGCCTCATTTTGGAAACATGATCTCGAGGTTGACCGTACTTCCCTCCTCGCAGGAACTGCATCCTGACATGAAGTTACTTCTTTTTTAGATCAATACTCAGAGCAACCTAGATCCATTTAGTAGAAGCCAGATAAACAGAACTCGGAGAATTGAATTCAAAAGGATTTTTTTTTATAAAAACAGACTACAAGGTGAGAACACCCACTTCCTACATCAAGCTAAAAACGAAAGCATTAGGACGATTAAGACTCTTCTTATTACACATCGAAGAACACCACGCTTAAGAGAAACAGAAACTACAACATATACACATCGAAGAACACGAGGCTAAACGAAAGTAATTGAAAGGGTGTTACTTACCAAAGCTCGTTTTATAGGTTCGGTGCAGCTTCTCTTTAACTTGCCACGCTCCTTGAAGATGTCCCGAATATCCCTTTGGTCTTCCATGCTCCTCTGCATGTTCGCACTCGTGGTTTTCAAATCTCAACATGGCAAGAAAAATATACTACTAGTAATACTCGCGCATCTTGTGGGCAACATTAAAGCACTCGTCTGCCATGTTAGAGCATCTCCAACAGAATCGCAACGTGCCGCGCTTTAAAAAGCGTTTACAGTGCTGAGATCGAGAAGTAGAGACTAGAGAGTAGAGGATAGTTCTCTCATAGATAGATAAAAAAAGATAATTCAACTACTCCTCGCCGGACTCCTCCTCGGTGATGTCCTCCTCCGACGTCTGACTACAGGCGTGAAGATACTGATCGTCATTGAATTCCCAGGGCGACACTGCTCCTAGCCTCATGTTGAATTGAGCGTCCACTTTTCGCCTACGCTTGTCCTCGCGATAGGCGGCTCGCTCCGCCCTCCTCTTATCCCTCTCGGCCCTCCTTTGCGCGTAGAACTCGCGCTCGTTGATGATGTCCTGCGGGAAGTGTTGGTGCCACAACGCCATGGCTTCCTCGTCCATCTCGGCAATGCAGAGACGGTGCTCCCGCCTCCGGTTTCCACGACGATCCTCGTCGGTGCTAAGCCGCGGCAGAGGCGCGAGCTCCTACGCCCGCTCCCGCGCCGGCATGTTGGGGAAGTTCAATGTTCTATGAGGCCACCAGAGGCGCCACGCCGCCGCATCGTACGCATGGGCGGCCTCGTTGGCGGTATCGAAATTGTCGAGGCCGAGGCACATCCCGCGGAACCAGATCTCGGCGGAGAAGCCACCGGAGGGGCGCGCACGGACGCCGCGTTATCCCCAAGTTTCCCAGTGACGCGACGGCATGGTGGCGCGGCAGCGGCGAGGCAAAAAAGAGCGGGGAGAGAGTGGTGGTGAGGCACAGAGCAGGGAGAGAGCGGTGGCAAGGCACAGAGTGGTGGGAGGGTGTTGGATTTTATAAAGCGCGCTGGACGCCGCGCGCCAAAACTAGCGCACGCCCCGCCGCTTTTTCCCATGCGCGCGCGGTATCCTTTCCCGACGTCTTTGCTATATCTACTCTCTTCTCTACTATTATATTTATTTTATATTTAATATTTAATATTTATCTCTACTTCTCTACTGTCTACTTTTTTTTCTCTATACTCTTTTTTCTTGCAATATAGGCCGTCCGATTTATATCTGACAGATAGGAAGGAAACAAATGAGAATTTTGCAAAAAGATACCCATACCCCTCTCCAGATTTGCAAATAAGGCCTTCCCTAGTTCATCCTTTTGTCCCACAAGATAAACTACTCATACAAATGCATCTTGATGCGTGTAACGCATGGGCATCTTGCTAGTTCTAAAAACCTTTCCATCATTTGCCACACTACTGGTTGCAGATGAAAAACCTACCCAAGCACAACGCGATACAGGAGCGACGCACAATTACAAGCTGATATTCTGTTGGACAATGGAGGCTATACCAATTACTTTTACGGGAACACTAGCACCCAGGAAATTTGAAGGGTAGGTATGAACAAAATTGGAACTGCACATGTACTGCTAAGTGATTCAATACACACATTACCAATCGAGGAGGAGAACGATGCTCGCGGCGGCCTCTATGAGTCATGGTCGGCAACGGGAGTCAGTTCATTGTCCACGACGGTGGTAATTCTGCACTTGGCGTCGGCTTCCGAGAAGCAGATCCGAGACCGTGGAAGACGATGCCGGGGAAGAGGCTCCGTGTACGACGACGACGGTGGACCGGCTCTAGTGCGGCGTACGAGGTCATTGATGAGGCAGATGCGCTGCGGTGGATGAGTGCGCCGATGTAAAGGGGAGGAGCACGAAGGCTGCGGTGCCGTGGAGAAGTCTATTTTGCGGTGGGGATAGAAAATGGGGAGTATTCAGGTGTACTACTCTGGGTGCCAGGGTGGGGTTGGCTGGGTAGGGTGAACCTGAAGTTACGAAAACAGCCTCCTACCAAGCGTCATCCGTAGGCCTGTTCCGAAGGCTATGATGGTAACTTCCCACTACTCGAATCAGGGTCGCGGGAGATTTTCCCGCCGACCTCAAAATTTTGTGACACTAGACTCCCCGTGTGACGCGTTGAGTGATTTGGCTAAGCAACTAGCGAGTAGTAGTAGTAAACTCTGCATATTAGGTTTGACCGAAGTTAAACTTCCTAAAGTTTGACCAAGTTTATAGAAAAATATAAACATTAACCATAACAAATATGTATGATGTGAAAGTACATTCAATAATGAATCTAATGATATTTATTTGTTATTGTATATGTTAATATGTTTTGTTATAAGATTTCTGAGAGTTTACAAAACTTGACTTTGACCAATGCTAATACATGGACTTAAATTAAAACGGAGGGAGTACACATTTGTTTTCTTAGTTTGTAGTGAACTAATCATTTGTTGAAATTGTGAAATAAATATATTAGGCTATTGACTTCGAATGTAATGGTCTATACAATTCAATAGTTACAATCATAGTCGAATCCCAAGATGTATACAAGGTCTATAGTACTTCACAACATGCTCAAACTCACATAATCCCAGTCAAATGAGAATCTAAATGCATTTCATAGTTATTACTTTGTAGGATGCAACAAAAACAACCATAACTCTACATCAACCATTATAGAAGCAACATTTTGACATATCCCAATGTGTGAATGAAACATGCAGAGAGAGCTTTTGAAGATGGAGCAGATAGGGCGGGAAAGATTGTATATATGTGGATGAGAGAGTAGGAGACAAACCTAACAAGACAGAGAGAGAGAGAGAGAGACAGAGAGAGAAAGAGAGAGGAAGAAGTTAGGTCTGTGAGAAAGATGGAGACATGTAATATACGTGAGATGCGTGTGCATCCGGATTCTGTATACGTGGAAGGAGAAGAGACAACATGTTTGATGAGAGAGCTGGAAAAACATGGACGAGAGGGGAAGGATCTTGTGGGTTGAGGGATTGAAAATTTTGTGTGGGGGAGAGAGGGATTGGTAATTCTGTGCAAGAGAGAGAGAGAGAGAGAGAGAGAGAGAGAGGAGGAGTCAGTCAGCCGTCATCACATCACCCTGCTTCCAAATGACCCCGCATTCTCTAGTGCGGTGTGGTCTCCGTCTTCGATCTGCTCGATGCCCTCTTTGAAGATTGAGGTGTTGTGCATGTTGGGGTGCAAAGAAGCACAAGCGAGAGTGGTCGCCGTATAACCTTGGACGGGGATGAATTGTGTGCTCGGGGGAGTGTGTGTGTGTGTGTTGTGCTGCGTGTGTGTGTGTGTGTGTGTGCGCGTCAGATATTGAGAGAAAACAAACCTAAGGAGAGAAATGGGTATTTACGAAGAGATTGTGCAGGCCTTGAGGTGGGCAGGGGCCGGGTGAGGGCGTCAAAATGTGCGCGTTGGTGCATGTGTTGCATGCGATCATGCGAGGGACGGACGAATCGAGAGAGATGGTTGTTGTGTTACGGATGCTCCTCTCTCCCTGTCTCTGTCTCTCTCTCTCTCTCACACACACACACACACAAGTAAACTAGAAGACTGTTCTCTCATGTATACACAACGTATCGGCATCTGTCTATGTCTCACTCATGCATGATAATTTGCACATTCATAGCTCTCTATGTCTGTATCACACGCACACCATATCCACATTGCCCTTCCACCACAACACACATATGGACACATACACACGTTCTCCCTCAGTCACACACACAAAATCAGTATTAAAAAAAACTAGGGCGCACCTAAAACGTCCAAATCGAAATAAACACGAACTGGAGCTAAATTCAAATATATGGAAATATTGCAGCGTCAAGAACTTTCCCAGGAAAAAAGTTGAGTAATATTCGAGGATTGTTTTCACACACACAAAAAGGTTCGGTGGATGTCCTTCGAGCGCGACACGGTGACACACCGTTCGATCGACCGCGCGGCCGCGGTTCACGCGCTTGCACAGGATTCCGTATCATGGCTGTGGTACTAACTAATAAAAGCGCTGCCTAAGTCTAATGTTTACATGTACTAGTACGGTTTTCTTTTAAGTTTGACTAACCTTATATAAAACTAAAGTAAGCTCCCACACGCCACTCATCAATATGTCGCCGCCGCCGTAGTGCATGCCAGCGCCCGCCAGCTCCGGCCAACAATTTCTCGCCCATTGAGGGATTCCTGGATTAGGGGGTATCCGGACAGCAGGACTCTATACTTTGTCCGGACTATTGGAGCGTGAAGATACAAGACTCAAGACTCTGTCCTGTGTCCGGATGGGACTCTCCTTTGCGTGGAAGACAAGCTTGGCGATCCGGATATTGTATTTCCTTCCTTGTAACCGACTTCGTGTAAACCCTAGCCCTCTTCAGTGTCTATATAAACCGGAGAGGTTGGTCCTTAGAAGGCCGATCACAACTACAATCATAATCATCATAGGCTAGCTTCTAGGGTTTAGCCTCTACCTCATGGTAGATCTACTCTTGTACTACTCATATCGTCAATATTAAGCAAGCAGGAAGTAGGGTTTTACCTCCATCGAGAGGGCCCGAACCTGGGTAAACATTGTGTCCCTTGCTTCCTGTTACCATCAGCCTGAGATGCACAGACCGGGACCCCCTACCCGAGATCCGCCGGTTTTGCCACCGACATTGGTGCTTTCATTGAGAGTTCCTCTGTGTCGTCGCTGCAAGGCTCGACGGCTCCTTCAATCATCATCAACGACAAGGTCTAGGGTGAAACTTTTCTCCCGGGACAGATCTTTGTGTTCGGCGGCTTCGCACTGTGGGCTAATTCGCTTGGCCAACTGGAGGAGATCGACAACTACGCCCCTGGCCACTAGACCAGGTTCGGAAACCTGAACTACACGGCGGACATTCGTGGAGACTTGATCTTTGACGGATTCGGGCCTATGCCAAGGGCACCGGACAGTCACGATGAGCACGGCTTAGACCTGCTGTCGGACAATGCTCATGATATCACCCCTGAAGTAGCCCCGGACCTAAATCCAGAGCAGGCTCCATTACCTAAGGACGGAGGGATGGACCCTAGCCCGCAGGCTACACACAGGTTGCACACTCATCGACGGTGGAGCCGAACATAGGCCTCACTTCTAAGGAAGCCTATGACTCCGGACCCCCGGACTCGTATCCGGTTGTAGGTTCCAGTCCGTGCACTCCTGAGCCCGCCGAGCCTGGTTGGGCTCCGGTAATGGAGTTTACCACTACGGATATCTTCCAGCACTCGCCCTTTGGCGACATGCTGAACTCATTAAAGTCTCTCTCCTTGTCAGGAGGCTCTTGGCCAAACTATGTTCGGCTCGAGTGGGAAGCAGACGACGAAGGAATTCGCTGCCCACCCACCACCCACTTTATTGCCACGATCGATGATCTAACCGACCTGCCTGACTTCGACTCCGAAGACATCGACGATATGGACGACGATGCAAGAGAAGCATAGGAACCACCGCTCATAGGGCGGTGGGCAGCCACCTCCTCATACGATATATATATGGTGGACACTCCGAAGGAAACCAATGGCGCTGAGGCAATGGAGGATAACCCCTCAGGGAGAAAAACAAAGCATGGGTGTCGGTGTCAAAACTGGCGGATCTCGGGTAGGGGGTCCCGATCTGTGCGTCAAGGCTGATGGTAACAGGAAGCAAGGGACACAGAGGTTTACCCAGGTTCGGGCCCTCTCGATGGAGGTAAAACCCTACTTCCTGCTTGATTAATATTGATGATACGGGTAGTACAAGAGTAGATCTACCACGAGATCGTAGAGGCTAGACCCTAAGAGCTAGCCTATGATGGTATGATTGTAATTGTGATTGGCCTTCTAAGGACCAACCTCTCTGGTTTATATAGACACTGGAGAGGGCTAGGGTTTACATGGAGTCGGTTACAAGGAAGGAAACACAATATCCAGATCGCCAAGCTTGCCTTCCATGCCAAGAAGAGTCCCATCCGGACACGGGCCGAAGTCTTGAGTCTTGTATCTTCACGCTTCAATAGTCTGGACGTTGTAAATAGTCCGGTTCTCTGGATACCCCCTAATCCAGGACTCCCTCAGTAGCCCCTGAACCAGGCTTCAATGACGATGAGTCCGGCGCGCAGTATTGTCTTCGGCATTGCAAGGTGGGTTCCCTTTCCGAATACTCCGAAGTAATTATCGAACACTTGAATCGTGTCCGGATCCACAAAATTATCTTTACACACCGCTGTAGAGAGAATGATATTTCACAAATGCAATCTACTAACAACTTTTCTGATGATGTGACATGTTACTACGGTCGGATCATTATTCGAACCGTTTTCCCACAACCTGCCACAATGCGTATTGCGAGGCAGTTTCTTTGACACGTCTTGTCAAGGCAGAGATCGTGTCCCCTTATCACGGGATTCTCATCAATGCGGGTATGGGTAATCCCACCACGCCATTAATCATGGCGCTTGGGAAGCAAGCGATTCCCAATGGGCAAGTGGGGAGGCGCACCGCTTTCGTCGCCTCTATAAAGGGATAAGATTTCCTCATTTTTACCCACGCCTTCCTTCTCCCTTGCCCACTCTTGCCCCCTCGAGCTCCAGCGCCCAAGCCCAAGTCTTCTCCGCACAGCTAAACATGTCCGGAGCAGCAGGCAAGTGGGTGGATTCCACCGTCAAGGAGAAGCACGTCACCAATCTTCGAGCGGCCGGATACTTGTCCGTAGACATAGCGCACCGGCTACCGGACGCCGGGCAGGTCATTCCGACCCCAGGACCCCATGAGAGGGTCGTGTTCGTTGCCCACTTTGTCCGTGGACTGGGATTTCCACTTCATCCCGTCGTCCGCGGGCTTATGTTCTACCACGAGCTAGATTTCCATAATCTAGCCCCAAATTTCGTCCTCAACATCTCAGCGTTCATCGTCGGATGAGAGGCCTTCCTCCGCATCCGGCCTCACTTTGGCCTGTGGCTGCAAACCTTCTGCGTGAAGCCGAAGATTGTAAGTGGCCAGCAAGTGGAGTGCGGAGGAGCCATGGTGGGCAAGATGCCTAATATCACCTAGCTAGACGGCTCCTTTGCGGAGACCGTAAAAGGGTGGCAATCGGGGTGGTTCTACATCACCGAGCCGCGCAGCGCCAACTGGGCGGCGGCCCCCGAGTTCCGATTTGGATCCCCCATGCGGCTCACCTCCTGGGAAAGGAAGGGCCTGTCCTGGGGTGAATCTACAGAGCTGACCGAACTCCAGACCTGCATCAAGAGCATGAAGCACAAGAACATCAAGCTTGTCAATGTGATCCAGGTCATGCTCGTTTGCCGGATTCTGCCATGCCAAAGGCGGGCATTCAATCTGTGGGAGTTTGTCCCGGCCGAACACCAGATGCTTCGGAAGCTCTACGACATGACGCACAAAGGCGCATGGAAGGTGTTGTTCAAGGCCTCCGAAGTACCTCCTCCCACACCCGAGGACCGCGGGCTTCACGCCGCGCGGGCTCCTAGTCAGGTGAGTTCTCAGACTACCACCAGATTTGGTTCTTCCCAATATATTCATGGGAGAGCCTTAAGTAGTCATGCACATTTGTTCAGGATTATGTGGAGACAGCAGAGCAGGTTTACTGTCCGGCTCCGTTGCCAGAAGGCCCAGTTGATGCTCTCCTGACGGAGATGCTGGTCCCGGCACCGTACAAGGTGCCGGAGAAGAAGGCCGAAAATAAGGCCCCGTGGATCCGAAAGGGTCTCCGGCGTAAGGTTATGCCAGAGGCCTCGTCCGAAGACGACGAGGCACACTCCTCCCACGAAGGGGAGGAGGAGGAAGAAGAAGAAGACTCCCCATCCGTTAAGGATGAGGGGCTCGGGGAGGCGGACCAGGGGGCCAGAAAAGGCCCTTGGCGTAAAGCCGTCATACCCTTGTCGTCTGATGACGATGAGATAGATTCCTCCCGCGGAGGCAGGGGGAATCAAGAAGAGATTCTACCTCCCCACACTGGGGGGAGAAGAAGAGAAAAGTCGCCCTGGAAGGGGAGGCTGGGACGTCCAAGAAGGGAAAAGTATCCCTTCCGGACTACTCTGCCACGGCCGCTCTCAACGAGGAGGGGTGGCTGCCCATGGGGAAGCCCCCAGTGCGATCGTAAGTGTCCGCACTTTATCATGATTTCACTTCATAGTTTTTGTATTTATAATGCTGAACATATATGTAGTCCGGCCAGGGTTCATCCCGAGGTATCTTCCTCCGGATCCCTGAGCGATTCAGAGATGAATTCGCTTCCGACGGCCACTACTCCTCAACCCGCGGATGACACAGAGGTGTTGTCCCGAGGGCTCCTAGAGCGGGGGAGGTGACTCTAGAGACGCCCCGAGGCGGGGTCCCAGATGTCAGACGCACGGGGTTCAAGATCCCCGCGGATCGTGTCGATGAGAGCCACAGTAGGCCGGGCTCTCAGCCGAACACTATCCCGGAACCTTCAATGGTTCCGAACTCAGGCGGACAACCCCTCGTTAGGGAGGGAGAGCCATCTGCATCAAAGACTTCCGTTGCGCCCGAGGCGCCGGATTGTCTGTGGAAGCGCTTCGCGGCGCTTCCATGGATGAAGAGCACCGTACTCTTATGAGTACGGTGATTCGGAAGGTTTCGTCCGCCAAGAGCGGACTAACCGAAGCTTGCACCAGCCTCTTGACAGGCTTTGAGGTAAGTAATGAATATGTGCAAAATTACCACCCGATAGGTAGTAGCCCCTGATACTCTGATTGGTGTTCGGAAAGAAAAGCCAATCAGAGGGTCAATTATAATCCGCAGGAGTCTAATAATAAGTATTGTTGTGAATAAGCAGGCTGTGCTGCTTGCCGCTGCTGCCCGCACCGCCGAGGTTGACGAACTAAAGAGGGACCTAGAGCAGGCGCAAGGAGAGCTCGGCCTCACGAAGAGGCAGCTCGAGGAGAATAAAGGTAAGCGATTCCCCGCTCTTATGTATTTAAAGATAGGCAAAATTGGTTAGTCTAACGCCAAAGCGTTGTGACTGTGTCACAGGGGCCACCGCCGAAGTGGTGTCCCTGAAGAAAGCGTTGTCCGAGGCCGAAGACAAGGCGGCCTCGGAATGTAAGGAGCGCGAAAAGCAAAGTGCTAGAGTGGGTGAGGTACAGCAACAGCTCCAGGACCTCGGCAAGAAGTATGAGTCCATGGAGCATGATCTGAAGATGAAAGAGGCCGAGCTTGCGAAGGCCCTTGTGAGTGTAAAAGATGCCAAGGCCGAAGCCGAGAAGGCACAGCAGGAGATCCAGGAGGCCAAAAAGATAGCAGCGAGTAAGAAGTTCTTTATGCAAAGCAAACATGTGGAGGAGGCATTTCTTTTACTTACTCGAATTCGGAGCTCTCCAGGGGCATTCGCAGATCTGCCACACAGCGTATCAGACGCTGCAGAGTTCTATCGTGCCTAGGAGGGGAGCTCAACAGAGAAGCTGTTCTGGTCCCAGTATGCTGGGGCCGAACATCCAACGCCTCTGAGTGACCAACTGAAGCAGTTGGTCAAACTACACAGGGCGGCCGAACTGGCTATGAAAGATTTCATAGTCCGGATGTGGCCTGGTGAGCCCCTGCCGACTAGCTACTTCGGCTTGATCAAGCGGATGGTGAATGCTTGCCTGCGGTTCGAAGTCATCAAGCAATCTGTTTGCATTGAGGGTGCCCGCCGGGCCTTTGCCCGCGCGAAGGTGCATTGGGGCAAGCTGGATGCTGAGAAGCTGGTGAAGGACGGGCCGCCAGAGGGTAAAGAGCATCGCCATCCCGAGAAGTACTATGATGGTGTTATGAAGGGCGCCCGTCTCGTGGCCGATGAGTGTACCAAGGATAAGATCTTTGACTAAATGTACCTCTTCTATTGTTGTAATTTAAAGACGAATTTACTTGTGATATGTAGCATTGTTTGATTTAAAATATTACCTTCTGTGCGGCTGTTTATAAAATTCTGAAAGTAGGCCAGTCGTCGGCTTCCGCCCCCACGTAACTAGTACTGGGGTGTTCGTGGAAAACCCGGACACTCTTTATCCAAGTGTTTGGTCCCTTAAGGAGGTGTTCGGTGCAACGAACAAGGCAATCGGACTATGCGGCTTTATAACTTTCACTTAGCCATAGAAGTCTACAATCTTAAATTTCGGCGAAGCCCCTAGAATCCGTAAGGCCGAATTGGGGCGCTATACACGCCTAGATCGGACGAAGCCGATTTATCGCCTGAAGCGGGAAATCTTTAAGGATTTTAAGACCGCTCGAACAGCGACCAGCTCTCGCCACATCATGCCGGTCAGTTTTCAGCTTTCTCTACTGAGGTACTCGTCCGGAAGAACCGAGACACAATCACAGTAGTTCTCCCTGCGCTACCTTAGCTGATATAACAAAACGTAAGGCACCAAAACAAGGGAGCCGGGCTATCCCAACTGTAGACCCAAGACATGATTCGGAGCTGATGCATATAGTGCTATAAGTTCGGGGTGCCGCACCGTTTAAAGTGTTCGGACTTTACTTGCCATATTACGGGGCGCCATGAGAAGCCCCTGGCAAACTGAGCGTACCAAGGTGTACGGATGCAATATCAAATAAACATTTATAAGAGAAAAAAATGTTCAAATAAGAATAATAAGCTGACGCTATATATGATCTCCCATTGACGAATAATACGTTTAAGCGTATGTTTACAATGGATGCATTAAGAGGAGATAAATAGGACTATTTGACATGTCCTATCCAGGGGCAGGCTGTGTACAGATAGATAAAGCAGGTATAATGATCGTAAATAGATTCCACCTGGGTATTTCCTTCTGTGCACAACGTCTGTTGCCTCCTTGGATGTCTCTCCCATGTAAGTCGGGCAATTCGGCTCTTCTGAGGATGCTGCACTAAAGCGATGTCCTGAAAGGTAAGAGCAAAAGATTATGAAGGTATTTGGCAGTTACCCGCACTATTGACTGAGTCATTAATGCGCCTCCGCCCATGCCCATGGTATCTTGAGTGCGTAATTGTGTACGCGTGCCATGAGTGCTACTTTGATGGGGCTTGAGCGAAGGTCGGACTGCTAATCACGCTCTTGGCATTCCTGATGATCCTGTTGTAGGGTACTCCGGACTCGCTTGACGATGCTCGAAGTTGTTGCCGGATTGGTTTGTCGGAGTAGGCCGCATTGTACTTCTACCGCGAGAGCTGCCATATGCTCTTCTGTTTGAAGGGAGCGGTCCATATTTCCATTGACAGTGATGACCCCGCGCAGTCCTAGCATCTTGAGCTTGAGGTATGCATAGTGTGGTACAACATTGAATCTAGCGAATGCGGTTCGTCCGAGCAGTGCGTGGTAACCACTACGGAAAGGGATGATATCAAAGATTAACTCTTCGCTCCGGAAGTTTTCCGGGGATCCGAAGATCACTTCCAGTGTTATAGAGCCCGTACAGCGGGCCTCTACTCCAGGAATTACACCTTTAAAGGTGGTCTTGGTGGGCTTGATCCTTGAAGGGTCAATGCCCATTTTGCACACTGTGTCCTGATAAAGCAGGTTCAGGCTACTGCCGCCGTCCATAAGGACTCGCGTGAGGTGGAATCTGTCGATGATTGGGTCTAAGACCAAATGAGGCTGAGCCGCCGTGACGGATGCTAGTAGGATGATCCCTACGATCAAAGGTGATCGGACAAGCTGACCATGGGTTGAATTTGGGGGCGACTGGCTCCATCGCATAGACGTCCCGTAGCGCCCGCTTCCGTTCTCGCTTGGGGATGTGAGTGGTGTAGATCATGTTGACCGTTTTCACCTTGGGGGGGGGGGGAGGAATTTTTTTGTCCCCCCGTGTTCGGATGCCGGGGCTCTTCGTCATCGTCGCTGTGCAGCCCCTTGTCCTTGTTTTCGGCGTTTATTTTGCCAGCCTGTTTGAACACCCAGCAGTCTTTATTGGTGTGGTTGGCTGGCTTGTCCGGGGTGCCATGAATTTGGCGCAAGCGCTCCAGTATGCAGTCCAGACTGGACGGTCGCTGATTATATCTTTTGAACGCCTTTTTCCGCTAATCGGACTTAGGTCCGCTGAACCCGACATTGACTGCCGTGTCTTCAGTGCTGTCACCGTTGTTCCGTCTCTTATGTCTGTTACACCGTGACTTGCCGTTAGTATCGCAGCCGTCCGAAGTGCCAGAATGTGGTGTGGTGCCGCTACGAGCCAACCAACTGTCCTCACCCGCACAAAAGTGGGTCATTAGTGTTGTGGGAGCTGCCATGGACTTGGGTTTTTCCTGGCCGAGGTGTCGAGCGAGCCACTCGTCACGGATATTGTGCTTAAAAGCCGTGAGGGCTTCGGCGTCCGGACAGTCAACTATTTGGTTCTTTTTAGTCAGGAACCTAGTCCAGAATTTCATGGCTGACTCTCCGGGCTGTTGAGTAATGTGGCTTAGGTCATCAGCGTCCGGTGGTCGCATATATGTGCCCTGGAAGTTGTCGAGGAATGCGTCTTCCAGGTTTTCCCAATTGCCGATGGAATTTGCTGGCAGGCTGTTTAGCCAGTGCCGGGCTGGTCCTTTGAGCTTAAGGGGAAGATACTTGATGGCGTGTAGATCATCTCCGCGAGCCATGTGAATGTGGAGAAGGAAATCTTCGATCCATACTGCGGGGTCTGTTGTGCCATCGTATGATTCGATGTTTACGGGTTTGAACCCTTCTGGGAATTCATGATCCATTACTTCGTCGGTGAAGCAGAGGGGGTGTGCGGCGCCTCTGTGCCGGGCTATGTGGCTACACAGTTCGAATTGGTCTGGGTTGCTGTGTTTGGCGCGGCCGGACTTGTTGATAATGTATCCGGCGTGAGGGTCATCATCGCGCGCTGAGGCGCGCCCCCGCGATCCGTAGATCGATCTTGGCTGTCTTGCTCTGTTTTCCAGAATATCTTGTAGGTCTTGCCTGTTGCCCTGGGCCGTAGTGTATCAGCGTGGGGGTGCGGGCTGGTATTCGGGCTGATATCCCATTTTATCCCGGCCACGGGGTGGCCGGTCAGCTGTTTGGCACTCGAGTCCATATTCCTCGGCTGCCAGGATTTCAGTCCATCTGTCTGTGAGCAGGTCTTGATCATCTTGGAGTTGCTGCTGCTTCTTCTTCAGGCTCCTCGCAGTGGCTATAGCTGACACTTGAAGCGCTCCTGCTCCACGGGATCCTCAGGCACGCCAAACTTGACGTCGCCGAGGCTAATCTCGTCTTCGGAGGGGGGCATGTAGTTGTCCTCCTCCGGGTATCCGTCCATCACCTGTTCTTTTGGGCTGTCCTGCTCATCTTCTTGTTCGGCCTTCTCGAAGGCGAGCTGGTCAGGGTTGTATTCCTCTTCGGCGCCATCTGGATCGCTTTCGTCTCCGGGGCAGGTATTGTTGTGGCGGGGCTTGGAGCGGCGCCGATGATGCCCATGCTTTGCTTCACCATTGGTTTCTTTTGGAGTGTCCACCATATATATATCGTATGAGGAGGTGGCCGTCCACCGCCCTGTGAGCGGTGGCTCCTGTAATTCTCATGCATCATTGTCCATACCGTCGATGTCTTCGGAGTCGAAGTCAAGCACGTCGGTTAGATCATCGACTGTGGCAATGAAGTGGGTGGTGGGTGGACAACGAATTTCGTCGTCGTCTGCTTCCCACTCGAGCCGGACATAGTTCGGCCCAGAGCCTCCTGACAAAGAGAGAGACTTTAATGAGTTCAGCATGTCGCCAAAGGGCGAGTGCTGAAAGATGTCCGCTGCGGTGAACTCCATTACCGGAACTCAACCAGGCTCGGCGGGCTCTGGAACGCGCGGACTGGAACCTACATCCGGATACGAATCCGGGGGTCCAGAGTCACAGGCTTCCTCAGAAGTGAGGCCTGTGTTCGGCTCCATTGCCGATGAGGGAACGGCCTGCGGGGCGGGGTCTAGCCCTCCGTCCTTAGGCAACGCAACCTGCCCCGGATTTAGATCTGAGGCTTCTGCCGGGGTGATATCCCGAGCATCGTCTGACAGCGGGTCTAAGCCGTGCTCATTGTGACTATTCGGTGCTCCTGGCGCAGGCCCGAACCCGTCGAACATCAAGTCTCCGCGAATATCCGCCGTGTAGTTCAAGTTTCCGAACCTGACCTGGCGGCCGGGGGCATAGCTGTTGATCTGCTCCAGATGGCCAAGCGAATTGGCCCGTAGTGCGAAGCCGCCGAACACAAAGATCTGTCAGGGGAGAAAAGTCCCACCCTGGACCGTGTTGTTGACGATTGGAGGCGCCATCAAGCCCCGTTGCGACGACACAAAGGAACTCTCAATGAAAGCACCAATGTCGGTGTCAAAACTGGCGAATCTCGGGTAGGGGGTCCCGATCTGTGCGTCAAGGCTGATGGTAACAGGAAGCAAGGGACACAAATGTTTACCCAGGTTCGGGCCCTCTCGATGGAGGTAAAACCCTACTTCCTGCTTGATTAATATTGATGATATGGGTAGTACAAGAGTAGATCTACCACGAGATCGTAGAGGCTAGACCCTAAGAGCTAGCCTATGATGGTATGATTGTAATTGTGATCGGCCTTCTAAGGACCAACCTCTCTGGTTTATATAGACATCAGAGAGGGATAGGGTTTACATGGAGTCGGTTACAAGGAAGGAAACACAATATCTGGATCGCCAAGCTTGCCTTCCATGCCAAGAAGAGTCCCATCCGGACACGGGCCGAAGTCTTGAGTCTTGTATCTTCATGCTTCAATAGTCCGGACGTTGTACACAGTCCGGCTGTACGGATACCCCCTAATCCAGGACTCCCTCAATGGGCATTGTCGGCGCTGCTCCAAGCCCCGCCACAGCAATACTGGCCCAGGAGATGAAAACAATCCGGATGGTGCCGAAGAGGAATACAACCCCGACCAGCCTATCTTCGAGCAGGCCGAACAGGCGACGGACAGATATCCGGAGGAGGACAACTACATGCCCCCCTCCGAAGACGAGATTAGCCTCGGCAATTCTGAATGCGGCGTGCCTGAGGATCCCGTGGAGCAAGTTCGCTTCAAGCGACGACTCATGGCCATGGCAAGGACCCTGCAAAGGAAACAACAGCAGCTCAAGGCTGACCAAGACTTGCTCGTGGACAGATGCACCAAGGTCCTAGCCACCGAAAAGCAAAAACTCGACCGCCCCAACAAAGGGCACACACGGCATAATTCGCTATCCCAACCTCAGCAGGAGCACCCAAGGCAGATACCCCAACGTCAACACACCCCAACGGTCCAAGACAATACGAAGGACACATGAAGAGGCATCCTCAATCCTCGGCGCAATTGTCATAAACGCCAAGTCAGGGAAGTTGGTGCTAAATCCAGCAACTCCCAGTCCAGTCAGCGGACAAAGAACAGCTCAAGCCTATACGGCCCGAGCAGCATACTTGATCAACCATGTGAAATTCATGGTACTCCTAGAAGGACGACCAAGCACACCAATAGAGAATGCCGGATCCTCAAAACAAAGCGGCCGGTCGTGTGCTGGAAATAATGAGGGGAGGAGTCCAACAACGGCAAAAGATCCTCCAGATCATAAAAGTACGGCCGATCACCCCCGATCACATCAACCGTCCGGACAACATCAACCACATCAATTCAATTGCAGTACCTCTAGAGCTAGTAGTCCAGGGGCTCCACCTCACATAAAGCCCCCACGGGTATGAAACCACAAAATAACATCTTCTAAAGGATGCCAGGTGCAAAGGCCAAGTTTTATTGGTCCACCACTCTAATGGTTGTCTTTGGATCACCAAAAAAATGCCATGCCAAAGAATAATTGTCCGGCACCTTCCCCTCATACGGTAATTTACCATATGCTAACGGGATGAACCACATTGACTAGATTCCACGTGGTAAACCATTAGGCCAACACCGGGTGATATAATCACACATATGGGCAAGGTCGAACCCCGCCCTTAGAGCGGAAATCATACAGCTGCCGGAGTAGTGAGTCATGCATGCCTATCAAAATTTTGATACGACAACCAACTATCCGGACACCAACTGAGGAGTCCGTGCTACTCCATGGTATAACGGCTGGGTTAACCAGAGTCCGATCAGGAACCCTTGGACCAACCATAAGAGGACGTTCAGCTGCCTCCAAGTATTTACCTTTACAAACTAACTTTGACGCAGAACATGATTGGCGACGTAGAATCGGCCCGGACACACAAGCGCAGGAACATGCATGTGAACCCGCCCAAAGAAGGTAGTCCGGATTCACCTCGGATCCACTCACAGCCCCCTCCAGTCCGGCCATCACAGGTTTCATCAAAAACACCTCTTTTTATAATCATAAATCGTACTCATATGCATAGACATATCATCCTACTATAATACGTAGACTTAAATAACACTTACCGGCCGTTGTTTATCATCAACGCCTTTTTTGCCAAAAATAGCAGCCACACCTCGTTTTACGCCCGATTATGCCAGGGGCTTCACAGTACGTCAATAAAGTCCGACAACCCTTTCGGTCGCTTGGCACCCCGAACTTATAGCACTATATGCATCAGCTCCGAATCATGTCTTGGGTTATTGGTTGGGTTTGCCCGGCTCCCATGTTTTGGTACCTTACGTTCCGCCCCATCGGCTAAGGTAGCGCTGGGTGAACTACTGCGATTGTGTCCCGGTTCTGCCGGACGAGCACCTCAGTAGAGAAAGCCAAAAACTGACTGTCATGATACAGCGAGAGCTGGTCAGCTGTTCGAGAGGTTGTAAAATCCTTAAAGATTTATTCCCCATAACGCCATTATAAATGCAGAGTGCGATGGATCGGTCTTCCGATCAGGCGCCAATAGAGCCCCTAGTTCGGCCTTCCGAACACTAGGGGTTGCGCTGACCATACTCAAATTCCTATGGCTGAGTGAGAGTGGTAAAGCCCTATAGTCTGATTGCCTGGTTCGTGGTGAGGAACACCTCCTTAAAAGGACCTAGCCATGGGATAAAGAGTGTTCAAGTATACCCCGAACACCCCCATATTTCTTTCGTGGGGGCAGAAGCCGATGACTGGCCAACTCTCAGGATTTACATACACTAAACAGCCGCACAGGAAGAACAAATGTTCAAACAAAATAGGCAATAAATAATAAAAGTGCCATTATCCCATATTACAAAGAATGACATGAATGCCCTCGGGGAAATATAATGTCTTTGGTACACTTATCCGCCACAAGGCGGGCTCCCTTCAGTACACCTTCATAGTACAGCTTGGGCTTGCGGTGCTCCTTACCCTATGGCGGCCCCTCAGTCATCAGCTTCTCCGCATAAAGCTTCCCCCAATGCACTTTTGCATGGGCAAACGCCATACGGGCACCCTCTATACAGATCGATCGCTTAACAACATCAAGCCGAGGACAGGCGCCTGCAATCTGCTTCATGAGTCTAAAGTAACTGCTTGGATTTGGCTCCGCGGGCCACAGACGGACAACCAAGTCCTTCATGGCTAGTTCGGTCGCCTGGTGCAGTTCGACCAGCTGCTTCAGCTGATCGATAAAGGGCACCGGATAGTTCGGCACCAAATACTGCGACCAAAAATTCCTCCCCGCAGACTTCTTCTCCTCGGTCCGGTAGAATTGGGCGGCATCTAAAATGCTGCGAGGCAGATCCACAAACGCCCCTGTAAAACAAGAATTCAGCTTGTCACTTCGAGTTCTTCCCACTATCATGTAAAAATTGCCATGAAAACAAAAGGCCTTACCAGCCGCAACTTTCTGGGCCTCCTGAATGTCCCGCACAGCACCTCGGGCTTCTTCCCGAGCATCTTCCGTGACTTGGAGAACTTGGGCGAGTTCGGATTGTTTCCTTACTAGACTTTTCTCCAAGCCCTCGCTTTTCTTCACAGCCTCCTGGAGCTCTTGCTCAGCTGCGATGACCCTGGCCTCGTGTTTCTCACGAAGTGCCTATTCGGCGGCAGCCTTCTCATTGGCATCAGCCACAACCTTCTTCAGTGCCTCATATTCGGCACTCGCTCCTAGGGCATACAATACAAATACTTTTCAATAGGCACGATTACTCATTCGTGCCTAATTCAAGACAATGTTTCAACATACCTTGCTTGTCCTCCAATTGCTTGTTCACACGGACAAGTTCCTCCTCGGCCCATTCCAGGCTCTGCTTCAGTCCGGACACTTCCGCATTATGAGCGGCCGTCTTCTCCACAGACGCCTGTTTTCACACAAAGGGGTATAGGTCATTAACAAAGGCTCCCGCAAAAGCAGAGGATTTGATCCCCTGCCTGGCTCTCTCTTTCGCCGGACAGTGTATCAGGGGCTACTACTCATATTATGACGATTCCTCAAAGGTTTCTTAGAAAACATACCTCAAAAGCCTTTATAAGGCCAAGGCATGACTCATTCAGCCCGCTCTCGGTGGACTGAATCTTTTCAACCACCGCACCCATGAGGGTCCGATGTTCATCGACGATAGACGCGCTCTTTAACGCTGTCGATAGACCGCCTGGCAGCTCTGCTTGGACAGAGGTTGCCGACGGAGTAAACAAGCCTCCCACCGTCGAAGGTGGCTGCTCGCCCGATCCTGGAGCCTTAGAGGTCTCCAGGACCTTATCCGGCTGTGGTCCGAACCTGAGATCGCCCCCATCATCGACACGCTGGGGGGCTGCTGCCCCTGTGTGTCAGGCCCCAGAGACATGCCTCCCCTGGTCTGGGTCTCTTTGATACGACACCTCGGTGTCGCGCCTGGACTTCGGGGAAGGAGCCTCCGGAGGCGTCTCACTCGCCAAAGCATCTGAGCTCAGCGAATCCTCCGATGAGGATGGACCGGTGTGAGACCTCGCCGGGCTGTACGAAATGTGGCGACAGTTAAAACTACTGTACCCAAACGACCCTGGGTGCATATGCGCGTTCGGATTTCGGATACTTACGACTTTTCCAGGGGCTGGGCCCTGGGATCCCACTCCGGGCTGTTATTGGCAGCCGTGGTGGATGCCTCTGGGTGGGAACCTCTCCCCCTCTTGGGCGATTCGGCCTCCAGGGACGAGGAAGCCGCCCTCTTCTTCCCACCTCCAGAGTGAGGCTCGTCCTCCTCTGCTTCCTCCTCTTCGTCTTCGGAAGAGGAAGCATCGATGGAGTCTTCGGGTTTTGCGTCCGAAGCCTCACGGCGACGGAGGACACTCCAGGTCCTTTTGACCTTCTTGGAGGCCTCTTTCTTTGGTGCCTCGTAAGGCGCGGGGACCAGCATCTTTGTCATAAGAGGTCCGGCCGGTTCCTCCGGCAGCGGGGCCGGACAATGTATCCGCTCCACCTTTTTTATCCATCCCTGGGGTCATGATAAAGCGCGATGAAAATGTCTCCCTCAGGACATGCCAAACTAAAGCATGGATGGACAGAGCGTGGCTATAACTTACCGGGCTTGCGGAATGGGATAATTGATACCCACGGTCCTCGGCGGAGCCCGGCCATGATTTGCCGGACTTAAAGAGCACCTTCCAGATGTCCTTGTGGGAGGAATCATAGAGCTCCCAAAGGGTTTGGTGCTCGGTTGGGTCATACTCCCACAAATTGCAGGCTCGGCGCTGGCAAGGGAGAACCAGGCGAACTAACATCACCTGGACTACGTCGACAAGCTTGACGTCCTTGCGAACCACACTCTGAAGGCGCGTCTGGAGCAGTGACAACTCATTGGACGAGGACCAGTTCGGGCCCTTCTTGGGCCAGGACGTGAGTCGTAGTGGGGCTACGGATCTGAACTCAGGAGCTGCGGCCCACTTTTTGCCGCGTGGTTTGGTGATATAGAACCACTGCTGCTACCACTCCTTGATGGAGTCGTTGAAGGCACCCGTCGGCCAAACAACCTTGGGCATCTTGCTCACCATGGCGCCGCCGCACTCGGCATGCTCGTCACTCACCACCTTGGGCTTCACATTGAAAGTATTCAGCCATAGGCCGAAGTGAGGCAAAATTCGGAGAAAAGCCTTGCACACGACGATGAACGTCGAGATATTGAGGAAAGAATTGGGGGAAAGAACATGAAAATCAATCTCGTAGTAATTCATGACTCCACGAACAAATGGGTGAAGGGGAAACCCGAGCCCGCGGAAAAAATGGGGAAGGACATGACTCTCTCGTGAGGCTCCGGAGTAGGGACGACCTGTCCCGCCGGTGGGAGACGGTGGCCGATCTTCTTGGCCAGATACCTGGCTTCCCAGAGCCTCTTGATATCCTTCTCCTGGACGGTAGAGGCCATCCATCTGCCTCCTGCTCCGGATCCGGACATCTTTGGAAAACCTCTCTTCGATGGAAAAGAAGAATGCCTGGGCGTTAGAGCTCAAACAGAGGGTAATGGGCTAGCGGAAGGAGAAGGCGCAGGTAAAGAGGAAGAGACCTTATCTCTTTATAGAGACGGTAAAAGCTTTTTGCGCCTCCCCACTTGCCTGGTGGAACCCGCTCGCTCCCCACTCGCCGCGATTAGCGGTGCGGTTGGATTACCCATACCCGTATTGATGAGAATCCCACAATAAGGGGACACGACCTCTGCTATGGCAAAACATGCAAAAGAAACCGCCTCACGATATGCGCTATGGCGGGTTGTGGGAAAACGGTTCGAATAATGACCCGACCGTAATGACATGTCACGGGGTCCGCCAATTACGTTTGTGAAATATCATTTTCTCTATGGTGGTATGTGAAGATCATTTGCAGATCCGGACATGGTTTACGTGTTCGATGATTACCTTGGAGTATTCGGAGATGGAATCCGCCTTGCAATGCCGAAGACAAGACTGTACGCCGGACTCATCGTCATTGAAGCTTGGTTTAGGGGCTACTGAGGGAGTCCTGGATTAGGGGGTATCCGGACAGCCGGACTCTATACTTTGTCCGGACTATTGGAGCGTGAAGATACAAGACTCAAGACTCCGTTCCGTGTCCGGATGGGACTCTCTTTTGCGTGAAAGACAAGCTTGGCGATCCGGATATTGTATTTCCTTCCTTGTAACCAACTCCGTGTAAACCCTAGCCCTCTCCGGTGTCTATATAAACCGGAGAGGTTGGTCCTTAGAAGGCCAATCACAACTACAATCATAATCATCATAGGCTAGCTTCTAGGGGTTAGCCTCTACGATCTCGTGGTAGATCTACTCTTGTACTACTCATATCGTCAATATTAATCAAGCAAGAAGTAGGGTTTTACCGCCATCGAGAGGGCCCAAACCTGGGTAAACATTGTGTCGCTTGCTTCCTGTTACCATCAGCCTGAGACGCACAGATCGGGACCCCCTACCCGAGATCCGCCGGTTTTGACACCGACACCCATCACCGTCATGTCGCCGCCATCCCTGTGCCATGAAGCCAAAGGCTCGCCCGATCACGTCGTCTGCAGTCCCTCTTCGCGATGCCGCGATGCCAAGCACGCGAGCAGCTGGTGGAGCCGCATCTATGCACGCAGCATACAAAGAGGAGGACGAGCACGTGCTCCAGCACACCGGCGAGGAGGAACTAGCGTGTCATTGTCATCTCCGCCCGCGCGGAGGAGGCGCGCATGGTGGCTGTCACAGCGAAAGCTGGTCGCGCACGCGTCAAGCCCGCAAACCGGGTGCGGACGCGGAATCTACCTTCGAGACCTTGAATGCCACGTGGATCCTTCAATCTGAAGGAGCAATTTGGGTCAGTCGACTCATGTGAGCCGTTTGATGCAACATGGATGGCTAGAAGGGCTTCTTCCACCTCTTCTGCCATCTTCTTCCTTCGCTCCATCGAACTTCTTTCACAAATCGACTGACCCAAATATACTACTTACGAACATATTAAGTATAGTAGGAACATGAAGATACGAGCAGTAGTACCAACTGCAAGAAGAACAGTAGTAAGACATAGTACCAGTACTACTGTACTAACTAAAGAGTTCAAATAACGAGAAAGAACATAAACATAGTTCTGTTGGGGCCTTAGCACAACACACCCTTGAAAATAAACTAAGCAACTAGTCCGCTTGACACTGCAGTAGAACCAGCATGAGCGACAACACCACCACCTACTCGGAGTCCGAGTCCACGTCCTCGACTTCGTCCTCGTCCCTCTTCCTCTTCCTCTTCGCCGACGCATCTTTGCTTGAACCGGACACTGGGCTCTACCTCTTCATCCAACCCTTGTAGATATTTAAACGAAGGTAGGCATCCATTGCTGCGTACAGGGTGTGATCTTCATCTAATGTCGTTGACTCCCATGCATGATGAAACTCATGATGAGGTTTCTTCAGTTTAGCATAGGAAGGATCAATCATGGCTGCTGCCAGGGTCAGCATTGAAGGTTGAGAGGAGGACACCAGGCTTGCCTTCTGGAGATTGAAGGGCTGGCCTACAACGAGACCTATCCGACGCAGGACATCCCTGTCGTTCTTAAAGCCTGTTGTAACGAATTTCACTCTTTTGTCCTTGAGGAAGTTTTTAAAATCCTAGCACTCAACGTCGGCATGGCATATGTGGTAGACCAAGCAAACGTTATGTACGCAAACCTGGATCACGACGGGCTTCTTCCTCTCTTCGTCCTTTAGATCCTTCTCTCGTCCCAGGACTGTGGTGTACTCAACGTCTAGCCCAGCGACCCACTCATCCGTTGAACTGTTGAACATGCGTAGGAAGTGAGCAAGCCATGCTTTCACCGTCGCGGATCCACGTGTGTAGATGATGATGAACTGATTGCCGGTGATGGCTCTAACCTGGTACTCAGCGGCGACCATGGAGATTTGGGAGGCCATGGATTTTGGAGGAGGGTCAGGAGAAGCTGAACTGTTGTACCCCGCAAAAAAAATTGGGAGCAAACTAATCTGAAAGGACGGGACGACTGGGAGCGAACTGTTGTAAGGTAGAAGACGGGGACAAGTAGGGCGTGCAAACGGCGTGGGGTTGCTGGCTTTCCCGGTGGATAAACGGCTGCAAGCCCCCAAAGAGTTCTCGAGAACTATGCGGGATCCACTAGATGTCATGTCTACTAGACCCATATCGTAGGCCTGACGATATAGCTTCTGCCTGTTCGCACGCCATGCCGGCGCGTGGATGTAACTTCACTTAATTCCGTCAACCGTCGTGCATCCCACGACCTTCGCCTCCCTTGTGCGGTCGCGCCCTTTGAGACTTCGACCGGCTATAGATGAGCAATTTTTCTTGCCTACGCCGCATGCATGATACTCCCTCTGGTCCTTTTTACTCCCGTCAACCGTTTGCAAAGTGTTTGACCAAATTTATACTTTTTTGAACACCACCTTATATTAATTAACCAGCCACACCAGTACACTCATTCGATACAATATTCACCACACAGGGCGGTACGTTATTTACAAGAATACCATCTAATCTATTGTCAAAGCTATACTTAGCGATTAAGTGTGCCACCTTATTGGCGGAACAACTAATCTTTGACAATTGAATATTGTTGATCAACTTTGAGATGCTCAACGCTTTCATCTTCAGGTCACGCATAGCAGACCTGTCATAGTCCCCCGATGCAAGAGACGCTACCACAAAAGCGCAATCAGTCTCTAAATTACAGGATTATGAAGAGAAATACCTATGTAGAGACCGGCAATGCAAGCCCTAAGCTCCACTTCCTCCATGCTTTGACAGGCATCAATGAAATCCCACGACCAAATTTATACTAAAAATATCAATATCTACAATACTGATTATAATGAGTATAAGAACTATGTTTTATAATGAGTGTAAAAATATTGATTTGACATTGTGAATGTTGATACTCCCTCCATCTAGGTGTGTAAGTCATCTTATGAAAACCAAATAATCCCAAAACACTTAGGCGCAGTGCATTAACTTCTACCTCGTTTCTTGTTTTTTGACATATCAACCAATAAGAGATGAGGGGTGTGCATGCTTTTAATGACTTGAGACTACCAAACATGACATGCAGTGGTTAGTTCATTGCATGCAATGCTATTAATTAGCAAATAAACATTAAGGTCTCTCATTTTCCCCTCCTCCTTGGTCACGGTGCACAAACTAAGATGACTTACTCACCTAGACGGAGGCAATAAGTCATCTTAGGTTGTGCACCGTGACCAAGGAGGAGGGGAAAACGAGAGACATTAATGTTTATTTGCTAATTAATAGTATTGCATGCAATGAACTAACCACTGCATGTCATGTTTGATAGTCTCAAGTCATTAAAAGCATGCACACCCTCATCTCTTATTGGTTGATATGTCAAGAAACAAGAAATGAGGTAGAAGTTAATGCACCGCGCCTAAGTGTTTTGGGATTATTTGGTTTTCGTAAGATGACTTACACACCTAGACGGAGGGAGTACATTTTTCTATAAGTCTGGTGAAAGTAGAGGTACATTGACTTCAGACAAAACTTAAATGCACAATGCAGACTAGTTCCTCCGTCCAGGTGCGTGCCATGTCCTATCTTGTCATCACAATAAGGTTAGCTATTAGAGTACCACTACCTCCCTTCTAGTTTAAAGGGCTCGATTCAAAAATTTCACCTACTCTTAGCAAGATAGTAGAGGCGGTGGAATAGTTTTTGAAGTATACAAAAGTACTCAACTAATGATGTCGTTCTTCACAAAAAATGTGTTTACCAATGCATGCATGAACACTAGTTACTCTAACCCCCCTCTCTTCTTTAATTCTCTTCCACATCAGCATGTTTGCTATTCCCGTGTGCATGATACCAGCTAAGATACCACCATTATGGCCAGCCTTAATCATCGCATGCAATAATTTAGTGCACCTTGAAATATGAACATGTGTGGGGCGTGTATGTTTTTAATGACTTGAGACTATACCTATCCCGGCATGCAAGATGACTTATTATGCACCGTTCCCCATACCTGCAGGAAGCCCGTTCGTCTCCAAATCTTTTCCTCTCCATGTGTGGAAACAATATGCCTGCCAAACTCTCCTTCTCCCTCCGGCGGTCCCACCACTCCACCCCGTGTGAAAAAATCTGCATGCATGACTCTCCTCCCCCCACGGTCGTCCAATCCGTTGTGAGCAGCAATATTTCGACCCCTTCGCTCCCCCGTAATTTACTCCAACAAATATGCCCACGTAGTTGTTACTTAACTGCAGGTGCATTGGGTCACTGACATATGGGCCCAACAGGGGTCTGGCCCACATGTCAGTGACGCAACTAGACCTGCAGTTAACTCAGTGCAGCTCAGTCCATATCTTACGTAGGTGTGCCATTGCTCGCTATAAATACTACGCCTCCCACGACATCGCTATTTCCTCCCCCTCACGTTCATGTTCATCGCTATCTCCTCCCCCTCCCTCTCACGTCGACCACCATGGCATCGCCCCTCCCAAGCCCTAGGAGCCCCTCACTGCACCGCGCGGACGGTCACGCATCGCCGTTCCGTTGCTCGCCGCCACTAGTCAAGGATGACGCGCCGGTGTTCCGCTCCTCGCCGCTATGCGATGCGTCGCTATTCCGTTCCTCGCCGCCACTAGTCGAGGAGGACACGTCGGTGTTCCGCTCCTCGCCGTGACGCGATGTGTCGCCGTTCCGTTCCTCGTTGCCACTAGTCGAGGAGGACGCGTCGGCGTTCCGCTCCTCGCTGCGACACGTCGAGGTGGACGTGTCAGCGTCCCAATCTCGCCAGCATGCGCGTCGGAGGACGCGTCGGCTCCCCGCCACGAGGAGAACGCCGCGCCGCCCGCCGAGCCCCCCAGCCTTGAGGAGCTTTGGAAAGAAATGGATGTCGCCTTGTGGGAGGCTTTGCCTCCAGCAGAGCGCGCCAAAATAGAGGTGGAGAAGAAGGCCGAGGAAGAGAAGCGCACTGCGGAACAAGCTTCCTGGGAGGCCTATGTCGCGTCCGAGAGAGTCAGGCAATTGGCTCTTTGGCAGAAGGCTCGTGTGAGGGCCGTGAGAGTGGCAGAGGACGCCCGTGCCGACACCCTGTGTGCAGTCGGGCCCAAGTGCCTCATCTACGCTTAACGGTACATGGACCGAGTGCACACTTCCAGCAAGGAGGAGTACCTGTTGGCGCCGGATCACCACACCGGTGAGATCGCGCTCGCCCGCCGGCAAGCCGCCAATCAGCACCTTGCGAGTTGCGAGGCTGAGGAATAGGCGTTGTGTAGGCGTGCTGGGAAACGGCCGCGCACCAGGGCACTCGTGGAGCGCCGCAAGCGCTCCTATGAGCGCTGTGGCTTTTAGGAGGAGTATAATTTTTGTTTCGTAAGGCGATCTCATTAGTTTTGGGACGCAAATGATAAATCACGAACGTCCAGGAATTTTTAGCGTCCTTAATTAAGTATGTAAAAGGGAAAGTTTGGAAACCTTGTGTATTCGTACGCATTTTGCAAGTACATGCATATAGCACAAACTTTACTATATACTATCGCACTACACGTCTCTCTCGATATATGCTTGCAGACTGTGCTACTCCCTCCGTCCAGGTCAATAAGTCATCTTTGGTTGTGCACCGTGACCAAAAAGGAGGGAAGACTTATACACCTAGACAGAGGGAGTACTACTATTACTTATGTACGTGCAAATGCACATTTTAACATTATGATGCGGTTTTTGTAAAAGTAGAAAAACAACACTAGTCAGGCTTGTGAAACGATTCAATGCAAACCAAATGCAAAAATGCTCGTTTGATTGTTCACTTTTAGCTTCCTTCTATGTGGTTATTTCTCTATCGTACTTTGTACGAAGTATCTCACTGGTTGGAAATGCATGCAAACTCCCAAACCGCTTCCTACATCCTGTATCGAATTTTTTGCCTAACAAGTTGTGCCGTGCAATTGGAATTCCAACTTGAGTATGATGTCTACTACACAACCTTCTTCTTGTAGACGTTGTTGGGCCTGCAAGTGCACAGGTTTGTAGGACAGTAGCAAATTTCCCTCAAGTGGATGACCTAAGGTTTATCAATCCGTGGGAGGCGTAGGATGAAGATGGTCTCTCTCAAACAACCCTGCAACCAAATAACAAAGAGTCTCTTGTGTCCCCAACACACCCAATACAATGGTAAATTGTATAGGTGCACTAGTTCGGCGAAGAGATGGTGATACAAGTGCAATATGGATGGTAGATATAGGTTTTTGTAATCTGAAAATATAAAAACAGCAAGGTAACTAATGATAAAAGTGAGCGTAAACGGTATTGCAATGGTAGGAAACAAGGCATAGGGTTCATACTTTCACTAGTGCAAGTTCTCTCAACAATAATAACATAGATAGATCATATAACAATCACTCAACATGCAACAAAGAGTCACTCCAAAGCCACTAATAGCGGAGAACAAACGAAGAGATTATGGTAGGGTACGAAACCACCTCAAAGTTATTCTTTTGGATCAATCTATTCAAGAGTTCGTACTAGAATAACACCTTAAGACACAAATCAACCAAAACCCTAATGTCACCTAGATACTCCATTGTCACCTCAAGTATCCGTGGGCATGATTATACAATGAGCATCACACAATCTCAGATTCATCTATTCAACCAACACAAAGTACTTCAAAGAGTGCCCCAAAGTTTCTACCGGAGAGTCAAGACGAAAACGTGTGCCAACCCCTATGCATAGGTTCATGGGCGGAACCCGCAAGTTGGTCACCAAAACATACATCAAGTGGCACATGATATCCCATTGTCACCATAGATAAGCACGGCAAGACATACATCAAGTGTTCTCAAATCATTAAAGACTCAATCCGATAAGATAACTTCAAGAGGAAAAATCAATTCATCACAAGAGAGTAGAGGGGGAGAAGCATCATAAGATCCAACTATAATAGCAAAGCTCGCGATACATCAAGATCGTGCCATAGAGAGAACACGAGAGAGAGGGAGATCAAACACATAGCTACTGGTACATACCCTCAGCCCCGAGGGTGAACTACTCCCTCCTCGTCATGGAGAGCGTCGGGATGATGAAGATGGCCACCGATGATGGGTTCCCCCTCCGGCAGGGTGCCGGAACGAACTCCTGAGAGGTTTTTGGTGGCTACAGAGGCTTGCAGCGGCGGAACTCCCGATCTATCTTTTGTATTGATGTTTTTAGGGTACGTAGGCTTATATAGGCGAAAGAAGTCGGTCGGGGGAGCCTCGAGGGGCCCACGAGAGGGTAGGGCGCGCCCAGGGGGTGGGCGCGCCCAGGGGGGTGGGCGCGCCCCCCTGTCTTGTGGCCTCCTCGCTGATCCCCTGACGTGAACTCCAAGTCTCCCGGATCATATTCTTCCTAAAAATCACACTCCCGAAGGTTTTATTCCGTTTGGACTCCGTTTGATATTCCTTTTCTTCGAAATACTGAAACAGGCAATAAAACAACAATATGGGACGGGCCTCCGGTTAATAGGTTAGTCCCAAAAGTAATATAAAAGTGTATAATAAAGCCCGTAATCCTTAAAAACAGATAATAATATAGCATGAATGCTTCATAAATTATTGATATGTTGGAGACGTATCAGCATCTCCAAGCTTAATTCCTACTCGTCCTCGAGTAGGTAAATGATAAAAGAAAGAATTTATGAAGTGTGAATGCTAGAAGGTGCACAAGTTTGATCAATGATAATTTCAATCACCTTTTCTAGCATGATAATATGTCATAACAGTAGTTCATCTCATAAAACTTCTCACGATAAAGTAACAAGCAATTCACATGTCAAAGCATAGACCATAAACTTTCTTGAAAACTAGCAAACTTCATTCTCAGTCATCAAACAATTGCAATTCATCTTATTTTCAGGAATAGCAAACTCCACATACTCAACTATCATATAGTCTTCTACAATTGCTAACACTCACGCAATACTAATGGTTATGGAGTTTCAATCGGACACTGAGAAAGATAGGGGCTTATAGTGTTGCCTCCCAACGTATTCACCTTTGGGTGATGTCAACAATAATAGTTCATGCTA
>NC_041387.1:386191368-386213329 GCF_002162155.2 Triticum dicoccoides
TGCTTGCCAAAGGATAAAATGAAAAAGGGAAAGGTGAAGATCACCTTGACTCTTGCATAAAATAAAAGACATAAAGTAAAAGATAGGCCCTTCGCAGAGGGAAGCAGAGGTTGTCATGCGCTTTTAGGGTTGGATGCACAAAATCTTAATGCGAATGAACGTCACTTTATATTGCCACTTGTATATGGACCTTTATTATGCAGTCCGTCGCTTTTATTGCTTCCATAACAAGATCGTATAAAACTATTTTCTTCACACCAAAAGATCATACATATTTAGAGAGCAATTTTTATTGCTTGCACCAATGACAACTTACTTGAAGGATCTTACTCAATCCATAGGTAGGTATGGTGGATTCTCATGGCAAAACTGGGTTTAAGGATATTTGGAAGCACAAGTAGTATCTCTACTTGGTGCAAGGAATTTGGCTAGCATGAGGGGGAAAGGCAAGCTCAACATGTTTGAATGATCCATGACAATATACTTTAACTGAGATGTGCGAAAACATAACCCATTACGTTGTCTTCCTTGTCCAACATCAACTCTTTAGCATGTCATACTTAATGAGTGCTCCCAATTATAAAAGATGTCTAGGATAGTGTATTTATATGTGAAATTTCTCTTCCTTCAATATTCTTTCATGAATTGTTCAAATGACCAATACAATGCTTGCTAACCTTCAATAAATTTACAACCTCTACTTCTTAGATGTGAAGTCATTACTCCCCATGGGATAAGCAAATGAAACATATATAATTTCAGATTTATGACAATCAACTCATTCAACAATTTACTCATAGGATATAAGTGAAGCACACGAGTAAATGACAAACTACTCCAAAAAGATATAAGTGAAGATCAATGAGTAGCTAAATAATTATGTAACTATGTGAAGACTCTCTCTCATTAAGGAATTTCAGATCTTAAGTACTTTATTCAAACAGCAAGCAAAGCAAAACAAAATGACATTGCAAGGATAGCACAACTCATGTGAAGAAGCAAAAACTTAGGCTCAACCGATACTAACCGATAGTTGTTGGAGAAGAAAGGTGGGATGCCTACCGGGGCATCCCCAAGCTTAGATGCTTGAGACTTCCTGAAATATTATCTTGTGGTGCCCTGGGCATCCCCAAGCTTGAACTTTTGTGTCTCCTTAATTCCTCTCATATCATGGTTTCTCTTTTTATCAAAAACTTCATCCACACCAAACTAAACAAGAACTCGTGAGATAGGTTAGTATAAACCAATGCAAAACCTTATCATTTTCTACTGTAACAAATCACTAAAATTATTATTCAACATTGCATACGAAATGCCTCTGCATATTTAATACTCCTATCCTCAAATAGAATCATTAAACAAGCAAACATATGCAAACAATGCAAACATAACAGCAATCTGCCAAAACAGCACAGTCTGTAAAGAATGCAAGAGTATCAATACTTACCTAACTCCAAAAATTATGAGAAAAATACTAAGCTGTATAAGATTTATCAGAGCTCATTATGCAAAAAGTTTCAACATTATACCATTCTCTGACTTTTCTAGGGAATTTTTGCAACAGCGGTAAACTTTCTGTTTTCAAACAGCAACATGTATACTAGCAAAATAAGCATGGTAAAGGCTATCCTTGACATTTTTATTGAAACTGAAGATGCAAAACATTATTTTAAATAACAACAATCAAATATTAACAAAAGAAAATGACACTCCAAGCAAAACACATATCATGTGGCGAATAAAAATATAGCTCCAAGTAAAGTTACCGATGAACAAAGACGAAAGAGGGGATGCCATCCGGGGCATCCCCAAGCTTAGGCTCGTGGTTGTCCTTGAATATTACCTTGGGGTGCCTTGGGCATCCCCAAGCTTAGGCTCTTGCCACTCCTTATTCCATATTCCATCGAATCCTTACCCAAAACTTGAAAACTTCACAACACAAAACTCAACAGAAACCTCGTAAGCTCCGTTAGTATAAGAAAATAAAACCACCACTTAGGTACTGTAATGAACTCATTCTAAATTCATATTGATGTAATATCTACTGTATTCCAACTTATCTATGGTTCATACCCTCCGATAATACTCATAGATTCATCAAAATAAGCAAACAACACATAGAAAACAGAATCTGTCAAAAACAAAACAGTCTTTAGTAATCTGTATAAAGCGTATGCTTCCGGAAATCCAAAAAATCCTACAAAATTAGGAAGTCCTAAGCAATTTGTGTACCAATCGAGATCAACAAGAATCAGATCAGAAGCACGTTTATGTGAATTAACAAAACTAATTTACTGGGTGTAAAAGTTTCTGATTTTCAGCAGGATCAACACAACTATCACCGTAAGCTATCCTAAAGGTCTTACTTGGCACTTTATTGAAACAAAAGCTATAAAACATGATTACTACAGTAGCATAATCATGTGGACACACAAAAACAGTAAGGATAAATATTGGGTTGTCTCCCAACAAGCGCTTTTCTTTAGTGCCTTTCTAGCTAGGCATGATGATGGCAATGATGCTCACATAAAAGATAAGAATTGAAACATAACGGGAGCATCATGAAGCATATGACTAGCACATTTAAGTCTAGCCCTCTTCCTATGCATAGGTATTTTGTGACCAAATAACTTATGGGAACAATAATCAACAAGCATTGGAAGGTAAACAAGCATAACTTCAAGGTTTTCAACACATAGAGAGGAAACTTGACATTATTGCAATTCCTACAAGCATATGTTCCTCCCTCATAATAATTTTCAGTAGCATCATGAATGAATTCAACAATATAACCAGCACCTAAAGCATTCTTTTCATGATCTATAAGCATAGAAAATTATTACTCTCCGCATAAGCAAAATTCTTCTCATTCGGAATAGTGGGAGTAACATAAGAGACTTGAACACTAAAAATTGTTTCCACATTAAAAGAGTAATGTTCAGAAAAAGGGTAATCATAATCATGACAAGATTTATAAATATAATCATCACTACTTTTTATAGCATAAGTTTCATCACAATAATCATCATAAGTAGCAACTTTGTTCTCATCATAATCAATTGAAACCTCTCCCAAGATAGTGGAATCATCACTAAATAAAGTTGACACTCTTCCAAACCCACTTTAATCAATATAATCATCATATGTAAGAGGCATGCTATCATCATAACAACTTTGCATATCAAAACTTGGGATGCTATAAATATCATCTTCATTAAACATAGCATCCCCAAGCTTGGGACAAACATTAATTTCAGCAAATATATTCTCAAATATTTCATCCTCATCAAACATAGATTCCCCAAGCTTGGGCCCTTTCATATCATAAGAATAATCACTCTCATCATTAAAAATATGGATAGCACCAATAGTATAGCAATTATCATCATCACAATGAGTAGTAGGAGCAACATCATTTGGGACGGATACCTTTCTACCTTTGTTGCTCCTTATTTTCTTTTTCTTCTTCATATTATGTGTGGGTTCAACCTTCCTCTTTGAGCTCTTTATTGACGAGATTGGTTGAATAGGAAGCTCCTCCTCGTTACCTGATTCATCATAAGAAATAATAGGAGGATATTGGGAAGTCTCTTCCCTTTCATTAGTATTCTCATCATCTTCTATTTTCTTTCTTTTCTTTATGTAATTGGCAATATAAGGATTTTCAATGCAATTCACCACACAATACAAATAAATCTTCTCTAGATCAATATCGAGGAATTTCTTATGGGCAAATTCTGGAAGGTCCTTAATTAAACGTTTCAATTCTTCATAACCCAAAAGTAAACTAAGTTCATTGTAATGTGCAAGGGAAATCAAATCTTCACAATTTTTGGACACGATTCAATCATGAAATAATTTGCATAGGAGATGTAGATGACCATGTTCATTGCATAGTTCACAAGTACGGCAAAGGAAGTGTAAATTTTCAACACTCCCATTTAACTTTTCTTGCAACCATTTAGTTTCTAAATGCTTATGCCTCTTGCAATATATATCTTCTCTATTTGGTGTATTCATGCAAACATGCACTCCACAAAAGTTGACATACTTATAAGAGATGTTTTCATCATGACTAGAGCAATCATCATTACTACTATGGATATTCAAGGAGTTCATACTAACAACATTGCAATCATGCTCATCATTCAAAGATTCAGTACCAAGCATTTTAATGCACTCTTCTTCTAGCACTTGAGCACAATTTTCCTTCTCATCATACTCACGAAAGATATTAAAAAGATGAAGCGTATGAGACAAGCTTAACTCCATTTTTTTGTAGTTTTTCTTTTTATAAACTAAACTAGTGATAAAACAAGAAACAAAAAGATTCGATTGCTAGATCTAAAGATATACCTCCAAGCACTCACCTCCCCAGCAACGGCACCAGAAAAGAGTGTCTACTACACAACCTTCTTCTTGTAGATGTTGTTGGGCCTACAGGTGCACAGGTTTGTAGGACAGTAGCAAATTTCCCTCAAGTGGATGACCTAAGGTTTATCAATCCGTGGGAGGCGTAGGATGAAGATGGTCTCTCTCAAACAACCCTGCAACCAAATAACAAAGAGTCTCTTGTGTCCCCAACACACCCAATACAATGGTAAATTGTATAGGTGCACTAGTTCGGCGAAGAGATGGTGATACAAGTGCAATATGCATGGTAGATATAGGTTTTTGTAATCTGAAAATATAAAAACAGCAAGGTAACTAATGATAAAAGTGAGCGTAAACGGTACTGCAATGGTAGGAAACAAGGCATAGGTTCATACTTTCACTAGTGCAAGTTCTCTCGACAATAATAACATAGATAGATCATATAACAATCCCTCAACATGCAATAAAGAGTCACTCCAAAGCCACTAATAGCGGAGAACAAACGAAGACATTATGGTAGGGTACAAAACCACCTCAAAGTTATTCTTTCGGATCAATCTATTCAAGAGTTCGTACTAGAATAACACCTTAAGACACAAATCAACCAAAACCCTAATGTCACCTAGATACTCCATTGTCACCTCAAGTATCCGTGGGCATGATTATACGATGATCATCACACAATCTCAGATTCATCTATTCAACAAACACAAAGTACTTCAAAGAGTGCCCCAAAGTTTCTACCGGAGAGTCAAGACGAAAATGTGTGCCAACCCCTATGCATAGGTTCATGGGCGGAACCCGCAAGTTGGTCACCAAAACATACATCAAGTGGCACATGATATCCCATTGTCACCACAGATAAGCACGGCAAGACATACATCAAGTGTTCTCAAATCATTAAAGACTCAATCCGATAAGATAACTTCAAGAGGAAAACTCAATTCAGCACTAGAGAGTAGAGGGGGAGAAGCATCATCAGATCCAACTATAATAGCAAAGCTCGCGATACATCAAGATCGTGCCATAGAGAGAACACGAGAGAGAGAGATCAAACACATAGCTACTGGTACATACCCTCAGCCCCGAGGGTGAACTACTCCCTCCTCGTCATGGAGAGTGCCGGGATGATGTAGATGGCCACCGGTGATGGGTTCCCCCTCCGGCAAGGTGCCGGAACAGACTCCCGAGAGGTTTTTGGTGGCTACAGAGGCTTGCGGCGGCGGAACTCCCGATCTATCTTCCGTTTTGATGTTTTTAGGGTACGTAGGCTTATATAGGCGAAAGAAGTCGGTCCGGGAGCCTCGAGGGGCCCACGAGAGGGTAGGGCGTGCCCAGGGAGGTGAGAGCGCCCCCTGTCTTGTGGCCTCCTTGATGATCCCCTGACGTGAACTCCAAATCTCCCGGATCATATTCTTCCTAAAAATCACGCTCCCGAAGGTTTCATTCCGTTTGGACTCCGTTTGATATTCCTTTTCTTCGAAATACTGAAACAGCCAATAAAACAACAATATGGGTTGGGCCTCCGGTTAATAGGTTAGTCCCAAAAATAATATAAAAGTGTATAATAAAGCCCGTAATCATTCAAAACAGATAATAATATAGCATGAATGCTTCATAAATTATAGATTCGTTGGAGACGTATCAGAGTACTACTAGTAGTAGGAGTACCAGGAGCCAGTTGTTTTAAGCTTCTAGATTAGTAATCCCATAACTACTACCTCCGTCCTGGTTTATTGGTCCCCATCGTAATCTGTGTCAAATTTTGATCATAAAAATTTAACTAATGAAATGTTAGTGCATGTCACATGCACTACTCCATCCGTCTAGGTGAGCAAGTCATCTTAGGCTGTGCACCGTGACCAAGGAGGAGGTGAAAACAAGAAACGCTAATGTTTATTTGCCAATTAATAGTATTGCATGCAATGAACTAACCACTGCATGTCGTGTTTGATATCTCAAGTCATTAAAAGCATGCACACTCTTTATCTCTTATTGGTTGATATGTCAAGAAACAAGAAACGAGGTAGAAGTTAATGCACCGCGCCTAAGTGTTTTGGGATTATTTGGTTTTCGTAAGATGACTTACACACCTAGACAGAGGGAGTAACATTTTATCAGTTAAATCTTTGGTCAAAATTTAGCACAAATTACAATGGTGAGGAATAAACCAGACAAACTAGTAGTTTAGAAGCCCAAATAAATGAGTGAGGCGCCTTATTGTTACTCTCCACTGTGACTAGTCTTATGGGAAAAGCTAGGGAAGCCGCCAAAAGAACTGGCCCTAGGAGTAGTAGCTAGGGATCGAGTGTGCGAGATGAACCGGAGAAAGTAAATGCAGAGAGATGAAATGCAAAAAAGACGGAGGGATTTGATGGTTGCTTGTCCGTTTGTTTTACCAGGCCACTTATTACTAGGAGTGGTTGGGTTTTGTGATATGACGGCTTTACTGTCGCGTCACGAGCAGGGTGAGAGGTGAGACTCCCTTGTAGCACCGCCCTCTACACTTGTACTACATCGGTCGTGGTTTATTAGCCCCCCATTGAATTTGACTAAAGATTTAACTGACAAAATGTTAGTGCATGTCAACAAAAACTATATCGTTGGATTCGCATTTGAACATAGTTTTGAATGATATAATTTTAGGTGACATGCATCAACATTTATCGTACTATATATAATGTTAGTTCAATTTTTGGTTGTACTAATCTATAGTAGTAAGGTGCCCGTGCGTTGCACCGAAGAGTGAAATGCATTGATCGGGGAGTTGTTTATTTTGACAAAGGATGTGGGGGTCATCTCATGTGTAACGGGTATCGATAGGTTTCTTCGGATATTATTTCATCTCTAGAGCTCACAAACATCCAGGTGAAATAGATAAAAAGGTATCTTTTGCAAACAAAAGCGTTCAACTATTCAACCTGCATCCAAAACTTGTGAAGAAATAACACTTATTGTGCTTTGCAAGAAATGATCTTTAAGAATTAGTTTTTGAGTATCGATTGCTATACATGTTGGCTACAGATGACATGACACTTTCTTATAGTCAACAGTTGGCTATACTATTAAGTAATATTAAACATGCCCTTATACACCTAGACGGAGGGATTAAATCAGGATGACTTGCAAGGGGGCAGAGGAGATGTAAGAAATGGTTCATCGTAAGTCTTTCACCAGTACTGTAGTAAAAATTCATACATGGAAGATTCTAGACTAAACCATAAACAGATACACTTTTATTCATGCATGATACCCCAATAGAGCAAGATCCTGCATGGAAGTCTCCACATGCTTAGACAGCGGATTACATTGAGCAAAGACTAATGATCAACATTTAACTTGATAATGTGTATCTCCAGGTGAACCTCCTTGGAGTCCCCGTGCACCGCGTCGGCGGGTAAAGGATGCCATGGGTTTTCCAAGTCCACATCGGTGGGATAGTCCCAGCTCCCCAGAGTCCAAGTCCGTTCGATGAGGCCGGTGTTGCCACCCACGTGACCCGGAGGGGTAGTAACACTGGCCACGCACCCGTACATCGGCCTCGTGTCAGTGTCAGTGTCAGCAACGTCGCCCCTGACGCACACTACAGAGACGGGGCGGCGGCCTGCGCGGGCCTCGCCAGTGCCCACGATCAAGAGGTAGACGCTGACATCCTCCTCCGAGACTAGCAGGCGATGGTGATCCTCCAGCGACTCCAGCACGGTGAACGGGTAGCATGTCTCGTACTTGATGTTCACCGCCAAGGGCCAATAGTGACCACTGCACGCATCCGTGAGGTGATGCACCATGTCCACCGGTGAGCCCCAAAACAGCATCGGGCACTCATAGCAGTGGACGAAGGGCTCCTTGGAGGCATCGACCAGGCCGTCCACGAAATGGGAGTGGCTGTAGGGGATGTTGCGCCAGTTGAATATATGAGCAAGTTACTATGAGATTTAATCTGAATAAGCACAAAATAAATCATGACGGCTATAACAGAGATGAAACTAATCATGTGGACTAGCATAGTAGTAGGATACATAGTAGAAACATGAATTCTACCATGATTTCGAACAGGAAGGATAGAAACACATACGATGCAACGGGAGCAGCACCGTTGGTGTTGAGGTTGTCGCCCATGTCGTTGAGGAAGAGGTTGCCGAGGTCGGGGAAGAAGTCATCGTCGGTGAAGTCATGGCTGCCAGCAGTCGTGAGAGTGCGCTCTCCAAATTTCAACAGCGCCCGCCGAATGGAGCGCAGGAGGGAGTGGCTGTAGGGGACGTTGCGGCCGCCGAATGGAGCGCATGAGTAGCACACGAAGCAGTAGATGGTGTCCTTACTAGTACTCCCTAGTCTCTATCTATCTATATCTACTCATAGAAAACCGAGTTGGTGATGATGGTATGCCTGCCATCTTGTAATATAGACCGCCCGATCTATATCTGACGGATAGAAAGCCAACTATGAAAATTTTACAAAAGATACCCACACCTCTCTCCACATTTACAAATAAGGCCTTGCCTCATTCATCCTTATCTCCCACAACCTCGTGCTCCTCCCTAAGTCTCTATCTCTTCTACTCTTCTTTGTTTTTTATAACAAATCGAATAGTGCTACGCCGTCCGCTGCACGCCCGGCTGAACACGCCTCCTCGCCTCCATCATCACCAACTGAGTCTTTTATAGGAGTAGGAGTAGAGAAAAAACCAAGTTGGTGATGATGGTGTGCCGTGCAATGCAGAGGCATCTTGCTATTTTTTTGCATATAAGTCCAAACACCACGTAGACACAGTCTTTGAGCACGGTTCGTAGTTGTTCCACGCTCGGGCATTGAAGTTTGTAACTATTTTAGATTAGAATATACTACTCCTCCGATGCTAGTAGTAGAGCAGACTCCTACTCTACTACTCTACTCAAGCAAGTTAGGGCATAGTACTGTAGTAGGTACTGTAGGGAGTACCAGTACTGTGATCACTCAAGCAAGTTGTCTGGCATCGATACGACCCTACGCTGCTGGTATGTGTCTGGTAAGTCAAGCGGTGTGCTGTAGTCATCATCAATAGTCCACTTCCCGCAGCACATATTTGCTTCTCCATTTTTGTCCGCACATAATCTCGTCCAATCTTCCATCCCCGCTAAGGCGCCTCCCCCCCTCGTTCGAAACCCAAGCACTAACAATGGCAGAACCGAGCAGCGTCCGCTGAAAGAGTCGCTGGAATTCGCTCCCCATAGAGGCAATCAAGCTCATTGTTTCGTGTGTGGACAATCTCAGTACCATGCCGCTCGCCGCATGCTCATCGAGGCTGTACCATTTACTCAAAGCCCTCAGGCCGGAGCTTTTTAAGACAGCTCCTTGCTTGCTGATGCCGCCTGATCTTCAGAAACGGCGTGTCACGCAGCATAACGATCATAGGGTGGCGAGCATCAACCCCCTTGACTGCGATCCGATCCCCGTCTGTCGTGGAATTAACACGTCAGATGTCCTTAGTGTCAGGACTTAGTCGCGAGGCCAACGCATCTATGTGGTAGCTTGACAGGGGTTGAGCGGAATCGAGAGACGCAACACAAGACAAGGGTTTATACAACTTCGGGCCCCGGGAAACATCATCCGGTAATAACCCTACATGCTGATTGTGGCTAGGTCTCATTATGATCATGAGGGAGTCGCCGTAAACCGGCTCTCCTCGAATTGTGTCTAGCCCTAGAGATTGTTTCTTCTTGCCTGTTTTTTCCTCTTTGGGGAGCCCTGCCCCTCCTTATATATGTTGAAGGGGCGGTTTACATGGCTAGTCCTAGTTGGACTAGGATTACTCTATTACAAGTGGAGTCCTAGTCTTACTTCCTTTGTAGAAAAATATTCCTTGTGCTTTCCTCATAAACCGGCCCACCATAGCGTGATCCGGCCTTCCATAAACCGCCCGTTGGGCCACCGGGTCTTGTCACTCCTCTGACCCGCCTGCCGGATTACCAATGAATCATAAACCGCTAGGTCCAAGTGGGTCGCCAGTGAGTCGCCAAACTCCAGCCGGGTCATACATCCGGCGGTTTATACCGCGGGGTATATCCCCGACATTAGCCCCCAGTTTAATTTGGATTTATCCATGTTAAACTGACTCTGATCATCCTTAAGTCCTTGTCACTTCCTTCTTCTAGAAAATCCGGTTTAATAGGCCAACTTCATATTCAACTTGCTGACATTGGTCTCATAGAAAATATATTGTGAAGAATAACTCCTTTGATTTAGCTCCCAATGCTTAAAAACAATATTGGTCTTTGAAATACTCATGTGATCTTCAGCCGGTTTAAGAATGCAAAATTTGCCGGTTTATGATTACCACCATTGTCGGGTTATAAAAACTAATAATTCCGGGTCATGATTGTTGCCAACGCTGGTTCATGATTGTTGCCAACGCTGGTTCATGATTACTGATGACGTTGGGTTATGATTGTTGCAGACACCGGGTCAATCTGGTTTATTCCAAACCGAGAATTTGAAGATTTTTCTCCCTTATATCCATATTACCTGTAGCCCCCACGTCTTGAGCAGAATAAAGTGATGGCTTAAGACTTGCTGCAATATAAATACTGCCACTTTTGAAGAAATCCATGTTGTTCATCCCAGTCACTAGTAAAAACTGAATACTCCATATTATGTAGCCCCCAAGTGCCGGGTTGTCTTGCTTGCAGCAATCTGGAACTTGAAATTGCCTTATGCTCATAAAAACTTCAACCAGTGTAGCCCCCAAGGGCCGGGTTATTATGCAATAATGAGCAGGGACTTTGTAAATATAATCATGTAGATTTGAGCAGTGATGTGTAGCCCCCAAGGGCCAGCTCAGTAAGATAATATTGAGCTGGGACTTTATATATACTTCATTGAAAATAACATTATATGATGTAAGTACCATCATGGGGCTTGAACCCACATCCACAAGGTTGAGAGCTTTGTGCTTTACCAACTGAGCAGTGGATCCTTCAATAATAGATGAAATTTTGCATACCTTGAATTTGTTGACAGGAGCAATTGGTAGCCCCCAAGGGCCGGCTCATTACGATGTGATGAGTCGGGTCTTCAATAAGGTGAGCAAACAATGACTTTGCATTAGCCCCCAAGTGTCATGGTGCATGCTTGCAGCGACATGAGACTTGTGTATTTGATGCAATCTCAACTTAAATAATGTAGCCCCCAAGTGCCGGGTCGTAAGCCTGCAGTGACTCGGGACTACTCCTTCAATTGTAGAATAAATCATATCCATTGATAATATGATAGCCATTGCGCTAAAGCGACTTTGAAAACCTTAATCATAAAACTGGTTATTGATAACCATAATAAAAATCCAGCCATGTTGGCTATTACAGAGTTGAATAATATACCCAATGATTTATAAGCGCATGATTCCAATGGCGCAATCCAAATATATACTGGCGACTTATAGTCCAAAGCCAGGCCGGGTTAGCAAACACCGATAATTTCTCATCATATACTGGCGACTTATCGTCTTAAAGCAAGGCCAGGTTAATAAACGTTGGTGATTTATAATTATGCTTTATTCAACCTGTTTCTGCATACAATAAGTTTAAAGTGTCCTGGCGGTTTACCGCCAGACGGGTCATAATGCCCAACATATAACCCGGGTTTATAACCAAGGCTGCAAGGACAATACAATATGAAATATATCATACCTGTGACATTGAATCACATCATTAGTTTACCAACTTTTTGTAGTGAGGGTGACAACCCAAATCTTGAGTATGATATCTACCCTTATATTTTGCTGGTTTGTAATAAAACCGTGCCGGGTTGTAATAAACACCGGATAATCATCCTGGCGACTTATAGTCAACATCAGACCGGGCTAAGAAAACTCCGGTTTACAATTGAGTTTGTACTAACAACTGATAGTTGAAAGCTTGTGCCGAGTTAAGAAACGCCTGGCTAATGAAATGACTTATAGTCAGGCCGGGTCAATGGACGCCGGTTTAACTTAAAACCTTATCAAAGGAGAAGAAACTTTGACAAAAAGCAAATGAAAAAACTTGTAGTCGAGGCTTTTCAAGGGCTGCCAAGCCCAAATTCGAGGCTTTTCATGGGCTGCCAGGTTGCTGAGTTAAACCATTTGACAAAGCCTTTTAAGATGGGCCTCCAACTAACCAATCGTTGTTTTAACTTTGACAAGTTCAGGGTCTGTATAAGAGTAACTTGTCAAACGTTCGACGGGTCATGCTAGGATTACCTGGATAGGAGTGGCTTACTTGATGAAGGCAGGTTAACCCGGGGTTTTAGGTGAATACACCAGGCTTCCAAGCCATGGGTCGATACCCAATTACAAGGGTCCTTTCAAACTCTTTGTTACTTTACACAAAGAGCCCCCAAGTAACTTTGTGAGCTGTGCTCAATGGGTGCCCATGTTTGAGTTGTGCTTTTAGCAACAATACTCTCTTTGGCCCCTAGGGTGTGAAGTTCCCAAGCTGTATTGTGGCATGATAGCCGGATTAATGGACAGAACTCTGCTTTGTCAGCTGAAGCCCCCATGTAACCAATAATATGATAAGCCAATAAGGCGGGATACCCATGTTTGAACCACGCGTCAGGGCAGCAGGTCCTCTTCGACAACCTTTAACTTTTTGCAAGAGATAAATTCTTCTTGAACCGGATATTGAGAGCTTCAAAGCTTTGTGGGAGACATCTTTCCCTTGAACCGGATTTTTAACCGGAATCTTCATTTTCGGCCGGAAATTTTCTGACGGCCTTTAAACTCGAACTTGTGAGAAGTTAATTCCTTTTTGAACCGGACATTTTTAAACCGGATTTGAGAGCTTCAGAGCTTTGTGGGAGAACAAATTTCTCTTGAACCGGATTTTAAACCAGATATTTGAGAGCTTCAGTGAGACTGAATTCCCTTGAGCCGGATTGTAAACCGGAATCCTTTCTGATGACCCGGAACTTCTTCATTGAGCCGGGATTTTGTAACTGTCATATACTTTCTAAGCCGGAAATTTTCTGACGGCCTTTAAATTTTCATGAATATAACAGTAGCCTCCGGGACCGGGTTATCCTTCCCTTCATCGTCCTGGGGTTCTTAAATTTGCTAAAACTGGCAAGATTTGCTGAGTCATGTCATCGTAGCCCCCGAGTCTCAAAGGTGACTCAAGGAGTTGGCTTGAGACTCTTCCATATTTGACCATGATATAAACCGGCATAACTTGTATATCATTGGTGTTGATAGCACGATGTGAATCCACAGAAGGTTGAGGTGACTCCGGCGGGTTATAAATGATCCCGTATGAGCCGTGTCAGCAACTCGGCAAATGGTTCCTTTCAACTGGCGAATTGAAGTTAACCAAACTATAGTGGCGGCGACTTGTGCGCCTGCCCATTGAGCTACCCAGTGTAGACGGCGGTTGATGATAATTTGCCTCCAATTTGAAAGAAAATCGGGCTACCGAAGCTGTGACTTGCTTTATACTTGATAAACACCTCATGCAGACAGGTGCGACCCGGTGTGTTGATGTAGACCAGGCCACGAGAGGCGGACGGAAAAGATGACCTCAGCATCAGAGGTGGCTCAAACAGATGAACCGGCCGCGGTGTTGTAAACCGGCGCGGACGGGCGAGTTAACCACGTCGTTTTGATGTAGTGAACAATTGTCCTGCATCAACAATGTTGCAGAGCAAGACAAAGATAAACTGCTCTATAATATGTACCAATAAAATATATTTTAGATGGATATCACCTGATGTGCCAGGCTGGAAATAATCCGCCATGAAATTGATGATCGCTAGGTGAAGTTGAAATCGCTCACGGGTGAACCGGCCGCGGTGTGGTAAACCGGTGCGGACGGGTGACTCGGCCGTGACATTTGTAAGCTAGCACGGACAGGCGAGTTGTCCGTGGCGTTTGTAAGGCGGTGCAGATGGGCGAGTCGGACGGCGCATTGATGTAAACCGGACCGCGGTACGCATGTCCGTGAAGCTGCGCGGCACAGCCGAACGTGCCTCCGTGGTGTAATACCACCCCTTTTTCTTTTAATAGCCGTCCTGCATAAAAATATTACAGGCCAAAATAACTGTTGTCGGATGAGTTAACATGTACTGATAAAAATACATTTGAAATATAACACCTGGTATTTTTTGTCGGATGAACACAAATACTGGCAGTAGATATTGTTAGATGTAATCCGGGCAAAACAGCAGATGGTGATCCATTGATGTGTACCCAAAATACGAGCTGGTTGCCCTCGTTCCTCACGTGACGATGTACCAAAGGTACTTTGTATAACAATGAGAAGTTCTTAGCACTATTTGACCCATCACTCGATCTCAGCCCAGTACAATAATAACTGGTCCAGTAATTTGTCTTCATGTCAGTTGCGGACGGCTGGCCATGATGTGAACCATGGCAGTTGATTTTGGCCACTGATTTTGACTGATGAAGCACCTCGTGGTGACGTACTAGTTGATGTCTCTTGACGTGCAGGAGCTAGGGAATCCATCAGACTTTGTTTCTCTTTGCATCAATCAGTATTTAGATCCTTGATCCCTGTTCAGTACTAGTTGATTGTCTGTACTGGTTGATGTCTTTTCACGTGCATGACAGGGACGACGACTCAGACTTGGCGACTTTTAAACTGAGGAGATCAGCCAGGGCGGTTTGGAGATACCGAGACCCGCGGTGTTCCAGAGATGGGCGATTTGAAGGTAGCAGCGGCTCAACGACAGATGCTCAATCCGTGATACAAATCACACAATCCGGTCCCGGTTCATAGACTGTTCCACTGATAAGACTGCAAGTTTTTATATACTTTGACTCCAACCGTAGCAGTACGCACGGCCCTTTGACTTGGCTTGGCTCCTTCCGATCAAAACAAAACAGAGGCTAAAAGCTCATATCAATTTTTGCGGCGAACCAATGTCTGTCTTGTCTTCAACTCTGTTTTGCCGGATCATGCAGATGCAGCGTCTCATACCGCTGTTCAAATCCAACTGTGCCTCTGATGCCATGTCTTGCTGATGTACTTGCGGGCGTCAGCACGGTGGGTTACCACCGCTCCTGATGAAGATCCCAATCGAAGCTTGAATCCAACCGATCGGGAGCCTTTTGATCCCTAAAAGAAGATCCCTCCAAGAACTCAACACCATCGTGCGCGGGCCCCATGGTGGGCGCCAACTGTCGTGGAATTAACATGTCAGATGTCCTTAGTGTCAGGACTTAGTCGCGAGGCCAACGCATCTATGTGGTAGCTTGAGAGGGGTTGAGCGGAATCGAGAGACGCAACACAAGACAGGGGTTTAGACAGCTTCGGGCCCCGGGAAACATCATCCGATAATAACCCTACATTCTGTTTGTGGCTAGGTCTCATTAGGATCATGAGGGAGTCACCGTAAACCGGCTCTCCTCTAATTGTGTCTAGCCCTAGAGATTGTTTCTTCTTGCCTGTTTTTCCTCTTTGGGGAGCCCTGCCCCTCCTTATATATGTTGAAGGGGCGGTTTACATGGCTAGTCCTAGTTTGACTAGGATTACTCTATTACAAGTGGAGTCCTAGTCTTACCTCCTTTGTAGAAAAATATTCCTTGTGCTTTCCTCATAAACCGGCCCACCATAGTGTTATCCGGCCTTCTATAAACCGCCCGTTGGGCCACCGGGTCTTGTCACTCCTCTGACCCGCCTGCCGGATTAGTAATGAATCGTAAACCGCCAGGTCCAAGTGGGTCGCCAGTGAATCGCCAAACTCCAGCCGGGTCATACATCCGGCGGTTTATACCGCGGGGTATATCCCCGACACCGTCATCCTCAATTACATTAATGGTATGTACTGGGTCGGCATGAACACGTCTTGGATGGTGCTCGTCGATGGTTGCGGCAGCTGGATGCTCGTGGAGGTCTACACCCGGCGATTGATCCCCCTTCCTTCGATTAACACTGCACTACTTTGGCACTGTGGCCCAGAATACTCGGAATCTTACAGTAGCCAACATGATACCAAGTTTGATTTGCTCAAGGTTGTAATCTGCCAAGTGCCCACAAGATCTACGAATTATAAAGACTTCAGGCTAATTGTGTTCTTCAAACGTGGTCTCGCCTATCTGACAGGTCAATGCGGTAAGTGGATAAATCTACACGTCCATCACAGGATCATACATCCTCCATGGTTCTCTAATGCCATTGAACACAAGGGCTTCATATACGCTGTCGACTCCTTCTATGGCTGGACGTATTGCTGGCCTACTCCAGTCATTGCTACAAACGGCTGTTACAGCAGTATGTTACTTTCCTATGATATCATGATGGATTGATTATTATTACTGTCAACATTTACTGAAAAAACATTCATGCTCATAACATGCTGTTCTTAAGATTGACTAAATCAGGAGCCCTTTTTTATTTGACTCCAACTTGATATGATGTTGTAGGCTGCCTGGTGTCCCTACCCTTCCTAATCCCAGAACCTTTCAAAGAAAAGCGGCATGGCAGTTGCAGGTGGTTCCTGGCTCGATCAGACGACGGTGAAAGATTGATGATCGTTCGCACGTACCGGACGTGTTGTTTCGTGGAATACAATCACAGTCACTGCAAGGTCTTTGAGCAGGATCCCAGCTTCTCTAGGCCTTCAGGAATTTTTGACTGGAGGCTGCTAAGTAGCCTTGGTACACGCTCTCTGTTTGTCGGACTGAATTATCCAATTAACCAGGAGATAACTGACGGCAAGGATCATGATGGCAGCGCGGTTTCGTTCATCAGGCAAAACTGTGTGTACACAACATACCATGCGTCTCTGCATGCACCATACCCTGATATGTGCCTCCACGCTCTGCAACCCAAAGTAGGAGAGAGGGTCGCAAGTATCAGACTTTGACCTGCTAGCTGGAGTTTCCCCCGTCAGGCACCCATCTGGTTCAAGCCGTCAGCCAATCTCCACAGCTTAATAAATAGTAACGTCTAACTGAGCCAGTTAGTTAGATGCATACACTTGGTGTAGTAGGATCTTTATTTAGTTTGATGCATACACTTGTTCTTTTTTGGTAGCCCTTTTGTAATGATGGCTGATGTTTGGTTTGGAAGAGAGAGCTACGTCTTCACTCTTCTGGCCTGCTTACTGCTTCTGTTGCACCCCCAGCCCTGGTTGCTGCTGCTGCTGTTTTCAATGTACAATCAGTAGTATATTTCATCTTTTGGTTGAATAAATTTGTTGTTAGAATGACAAACACAATGTTTTGGAAGTCGTTGCACGGTTCGATCCTTTAGTGCCCCATACCGTACGTACCTCATACTATTTTTCGTATGGAACACATTTTCCACTTGTTGATAACATGTAGCCCACTGATGAAGGCCCAATAGAGAAGCCCATAATTAACTGGAAGGGAGGCTCTCATATGAATCCGGCCTAGGTACATGCTCATGGTCCCCTAAACATAAATAAGTAAATAAATAAATAAAGCTAAATGCTCATGCACTAGTTCTTTGGGAAAATAGGTAGCCCAATATTTCTTTTTGAAGAATACCCAAGCTAGGCCTATTTGTTTTCTCCAAATTACTGGGCTGCAAATCTTTCAAGACGAGGAGGGATGCATTCTGGCCTGGCCAAAGAGTATGGTCAATGTCTGTTAAAAGTAATATCAAAAGGGGTTGAAAATTCCAAAAATTTTATAGCAAATGGGATATTAGTTTCTTTTTTTGTTTTTGTTCTTCACTGATATCTTATACTTATTTCATTGGATTTAACATGACATAGTACTAATTTATTTTTAAGTTTGTTTTAGTATGGCTATTAATTTTTGGATTAAGAATATTTCGTTCCCCGGCAAAAAATTGCGAATTTTCAAAATTTCCCATATATTTAGTTAATTTTTTGACCCTGGTACTGACAAGAAAATGGCCAGCAATTCTAAAAATGGAAAACGGGCTGAAATAAATTCCATATGAATTAGAAAATGAGTAAAAATTATAAAAATAATAGCAAATGGGCTGTACACACCACAAATTTCGAGGCTGACTTGTTTACGCAAGGCTTTGTCAGTGAACACACGATTCTAGCAGCAGTGACTGTTGGATGTCCATCCAACGGCCGACGTGCTTCTTCAATCTTTGATCTTCCTGCTCCAGCCGCCTAAACTAGCGCCAGCGGGACTGCCTGCTCCCTCCACTTGTGGCCCGCTGTGATGCCGCGCAGGCTTCCCCGGCCCACCCTACTCCCTCTGCTGGCCTGGCCGCACGCAATCATCTACCTCCTTATTACGCGAAAAAAATGATTCCTCCCACTGACATCTGGGGCGCACCGGTTGGGAGGCTGACCTGTGGGCCTACTAAGTTGACGCGTACGCAGGGCTTGTCAACTTAGTCAACAAATGATTCTAGCAGCAGTAACCGTTGGATTTGCATCGAACGGTCCTGCTGCTTCTTCAATCGCTGCTCTTCTTGCACCAGCCGCCCAAACCAGTGCCGGGAAGACCGCCTGCTTCTGCCTCCAGTGGCCGGCTGTGCTGCCGTTGAGGCCTCATCGCCCCCTACTACTCCCACCGCTAGTCAGGCCCTGCGGTGACGGCAGCCTCACGCCGCAGCCGAACCAGTGAACCCTCGTACTCCTCTCCGCGTGGGCATCCATTGCCACGTCTTCCCCGGCTCCGCGTCGTCCCCTTCCTAGGCCTCGCGGTTGTCCACCGCCTTGGTGCTCTCGGCACGGCGTGGTCAATGTAGTCAACGACATTCCATCGGAAGAGTACTGTACGTGGAGAGGCTGACAGCTGGGTCCATGGCCACAGCCCAATTTTTTGTGATTTGCCAAGTAAGTCGCTTTGTCAGGCCTGTTGGGCTGCAAATCTTTCAAGACGAGGAGAGCTTTCATTCGGCTGGCCAAGAAAATGGCCCATCAGTAATGAGAAATGGGCTGTACATTTTAAAAACACATCAAACCGGCAATTAGTTTCAAATATCTTTTTTTTCATTTTGAGATTTTAAATTACATTAACTTTTACGCGTGGAGAATTTGTTGGATTTTATATTGATATACATTTATTTTTAAAATCAGTTTGAATGTGAGTCGAAATTTTGGGATTAAAAACAGTTCAGACTGCACCGAAATATGCAAAATTTCGTATAATTTTTTTTACCGTGGGCACAATATGGGCTGTAATGCTAACAAAAAGAATATGGGCTAAAAAACCTTAAGAATTAGCAAATGGGCTATAAATTATTAGAAATAATGGCAGATGGGTTGTATGCTGTTTTCCATAGATTTGAGGCTTTCCCCCAAAAAAAAAGGTTGACGCACAAGCAGTGACTGTTGGATGTCCATCCAACGGTCGTCGTGCTTCTTCAATCTCTGCTCTTCCTGATCCAGCCGCTCAAACAAGCGCCGGCGGGACTGCCTGCTCCCTCCTCCCCACGGCCGGCTATGCTGCCACGCAGGCCTCACCGCCCCACCGTACTCCCATCGCTGGCCTAGCCATCCCTCTACTCACCAACACCTGCTGTTATTCTCCGGCGACGACAGACGAACCAGTAAACCCTCGTACAGTCGTACTCCCTTCCGCGTGGGAAACAACTGCCGAGTCTTCCTTGCCTCCATGTCGTTCCCTTCCTAGGCCTCACCGTCGTCCACCGCCCTGGTGCTCTCGGCGCGGCCTGGTCAACACGGTCAACGACCGACATGCATCTGAAGTGGACTGTACGTGGAGAGGCCGACAGCTGGGTCCATGGCCGCACGCAAGGAAATGGCTCCTTATTACGCGCAAAATAATGATTCCTCCACCTGACATCAGGGACCCACCGAAAGGGCCTTTGTATTTTGTGAAAAAAATGTTACCACCGCTGACAGCTCGGATCCACCAGTTATATCTTCGCACGCAAGGAAGTGCCTCCTTATTACGCACAAAAAAAAATGAATACTCCTCCTATTAGCGGGACCCAGTATAGTGGCAGGGTGACTTGTGGGCCTACTAAGTTGATGGGGACAAAGGGCTTTGTCAAATTAGTCAATATGCACGATTCTAGCTCCAGTGACTGTATGATGTCCATCCAACGGCCGTAGTGCTTCTTCAATCTCTGGTCTTCTTGCTCTAGCCGCCCAAACCAGCGCGCGGTCGTGCCTCGTGCTCCTGCCTCCCGTGGCTGGCTGCGATGCGGCGGAGGCCTCACCACCCCCTACTACTCCCACCGCTGGCTAGGCCATCCCTCTACTCACCCACACCCATTGTTATTCTGCGGCGACGGCAGCCTCACATCGCAGCGAACCAGTGAACCCTCGTACTCCTCTACGCGTGGGCATCCACTGTCGCGTCTTCCCCGGCTCCGCGTCGTCCCCTTCCTAGGCCTCGCCATCGTCCACCGCCCTGGTGCTCTCGGCGCGGCGTGGTCAACGTGGTCAAGGAATGGCTTCCGTCAGATGTGGACTGTACGTGGAGAGGCTGACAGCTGGGTCCACGGCCACAGCAAGGAAGTGCCTCCTTATTATGCGCAAAAATAATTATTCCTCCACCTGACAGCAGGGACCCACCAGACGGGTCACCGTATTTCACGTAAAAACATTCCCCCCTAACTGCTGGGACCCACCAGCTACATCTTCGCACGCAAGGAAGTGCGTCCGAGCAAAAAAAAACGATTCACCCCCTGACTGCTGGGACCCACCAGCTACATTTTCGCACGCAAGGAAGTGCCTGACAGTCGGGATCCACCTGGTCGAAGCGTACGTAGCATTGTGATTCTGGTCGCGAACATGTACGTACATACTGGTGGATGTATAGGCGCGCACATGTCGTAGTAGAGGCACGCACGTGTCGTAGTAGAGGCGCGTACGTGTCGTAGTAGAGGCGCGCACGTAGCATGTACACGTACATGCAGCGGCCAGTGTGCAAGAAAGAAAATACGACCACGTATGTGTACATATGGGCGGGGTCTCGAACGCCTACTCGCGCATACGTACGGCCAGGGCTCGTGTACATGGCTGGGTTGGAACGGAGAAACAACATCGTCGTCGTGTTCATGGGGTGGCAACGGAATGCGTCGTGTTCATGGGGAGGCAACGGAATGCGTCGTGTTCATCGGGAGGCAATGGAACACGTGGGAGCCAACCGACTTGGTCGGAACGGAATGCGTCGTTGTGTTCATCGGGAGGGCTTGGACGGAACATGCAATGGAAACGAGGCCTGTCGTACCGCAGAACGGAGGAAACGGCCTTGTGTTCGACCGGCCACGTTTGAAACAGGATCCTGTTCATCAGGAGGCGTGTGGTGTACCGCAAAATGGACGAAACAGACGCCCTACAGTCGAAAAGGGGGTCCTGTTGATCAGGAGGGGTGTGGCGTACCGCAAAACAGACGAAACGGACTTGTGTTGGAGCGCTACGGTCGAAACGGCAGTTTTGTTCATCGGGAGGGGTGTGGCGTACCTGCAAAACGGGACTCCACGGGATACTGTTCATCTCCACCGTCGACCTCCTCCAGCCTCCACGGGCTCCTGTTCATCCAGCCTCCACCGCGCGCTACTCCACCGGCTACTGTTCAACCACCCTCCACGGGCACCCCTCCACCGTCTACTGTTCATCCAGCCCTCCACGGGGTCGTCCTGTTCATCCAGCCCTCCACACCACGGGGTCCTGTTCATCCAGAGGCAAC
>NC_041387.1:386213671-386338577 GCF_002162155.2 Triticum dicoccoides
CAACGCTCACTGTTCATCCAGAGAGGCAGCATCGATCGGCTTCAGTTAGCAGAAGTAGCGAAGGAATCGCTCGATCGGGTTTAGTTAACAGCCATCGATCGATCGCTCGAGTTCAGTAACGCGTAGCCTGCAGTGCAATCACTCGGGTTCAGTTAGAGCCCAACGCCTTGCTCGGGTTCAGTTAGAGCCAACGCCTCGCACACACATGCGTACGTGTACGAGAGAAACATGCATCGCTCTGCCCCCGACCTCCCACCATAACCGGGAACTCCCCGAAATTTTCCTCTCCCTCGCTTCTACCACGGTTTTTTTCATCATGGACGGCCCAAAGAATGTTATGCAACTGCGTCTCCGGCCTGCCCAAGACGAAAAGCCCATTTTCTGTCATGATTTATTGTCATAGAAGTAGGAGCCCACCACATCTATGATGATACCGGGTTTTGTCACAATTATCATCATAGAAGTGTCATATGTATGACAGAAAAAAATTTCGTTCGACCCAAAATGTCATGGATGTGTCTTCTTTTTTTGTAGTGCATGGTCATCATTGTGTGACTCCTCAAGAGCCAAACAATGCCCACACTCTTCCTCAAGAGCATTAGAGAGATCTGATATCTCGTCGGCATAGTCACGACTATGACCTTCCATCTTAGAGATGGTTTCTTCATGAGCCTCGATCATGTCATTGGCTTCACCAAGTTGTTCCAAGACAGCAACAAAGTGCTTCTTGCATTTGCCCTTGAGCTTACTCATAAAAGACTCAAATTCATTCACTTCCTCATTAGACCCCTCACTTTCATCAATGCCATCCATCAAGGAGGGATTAGTAATGGTGGTGGTTTTGATGTTGGGGGTTACCTTGTTGGTGGCTTTAGCCATGAGACACTTGGCGGTGATGTTCTCATTGGGTAAGTCGAAGAGGGACACCCATGGAGTTGTGGCAATGGAAACAGAGGCCATGGCCATGGCTTCACGATCTTCATCATCATCGTCATCCTCATGGTATTCTTCTTGAACCACCAACCCTCGAGTAGGAGTCTTTTTGGTGAAGTTGTTCTTGTTGGGGAATGACTTGGCTTTGTCCTTTCGGATGAGCTTGCCACCATTGTCTTCCTTCTCGTAAGGGCAATACACAACAAAATGGCTCACATTGCCACAATTGTAACATGTTCTCACACGTTGCTTGCCCTTGAACCCACTTGAGTTGTTCTTGTTGAAGGTGGGCCTTTGTGTTCTTCTTGCTGCAAAATTGCCTTGAAGCAAGTGCCATGTGCTCATGATAATCATATTTTTGTATCTTCGGGGTTGCTCTCCTCATCTTCCTCTTCTTCCACAATAACCTTGGCCTTCAAGGCAAGGTTGGGCTTCTTTACCCTTTGAGATTGCAACACCGTGTTGTCGGCGGTCTTGTCCAAGATCCTCATTGCCACAAACTCATCCAACACTTCATTTGAGGTCAAGGAGTGGAAGTCCGGTCTCTGACGTATGACGGAGGACAAGGCCTTGTGGAAAGGCATCATTGCTTTGAGGAAGTTGCGCTTGATCCGATTGTCATCCGTGTCCTTGCTCCCATGATCTCGGAGTGAGACCGCAAGTTTGCTTACTCTCCGAAAGAGCTCACGAGGTTCTTCATATTCTTTCATTGCAAACTCATCGGCTTCATCTTGCACCACTTCATAGTTGGAGCATTGAATGCTTGCACTTCCCTTATAGAGTGAAACAACACAATGACATGCGTCTTTGGCCATGGCGAAGGGTCGAAGATGAGGGAGATCTTCGGGTAGAACTGCATCTTGAATGTTGAAGAGAGCATTCTCGTTGAATTGATGATCCACGGCTTCTCTAGGGGTGAAGTTGCTTCGGTCATGTGGGTGAAAACCTTCTTCAATGATTCTCCAAAGATTAGTGTTCACATGATTTAAATGACGTTTGAAGCGATATACCCAAGAATCAAAGTCCTCATTTTTCACAATCTTAGGAGGAGGGCCAACATGATTTAAATGAGTAGAAGGAATCGGTCCTCCATAAATTGGAGGTGCCACATGGGCAAAGATGCCAGTGCCATTTCTACCACTAGTAGAAGGATCCTTTTCACTAGTAGCTTCCCCCTTGTCAGAGTTAGCATCCGTCACCTTGTTAGTGGGATCACCCACTTTCAACGGTGAGGTAGATAGTTTAAGTCCTTCTAAGAATTTATTAAACATGCTTTTACCTCGGTTGTCATGGAGGTTTTCAATGTGTCCAAGGCCACATTGAATTCCTCACGAGACACCGCGGTACCCCTATCACCCGTAGACGAGCTCGGATTCACACCAGAGTGCTCCTCCCTACCGTCTATGGTGTCAACCATACTCTTCGGACGGCAAAGTCCTTAATAAAGAGACGAGGCTCTGATACAATTGAAAGGATCGATATAGTTGACTAGAGGGGGGGGGGATGAATAGGCAACTAACAATTTTTAGCTTTTCTTTACCAAATTAAACTTTGCAACAAAGTAGGTTGTCTAAATATGCAACTAGGTGAGCAACCTATATGATGCAACAAGTACACAAGCAAGCAAGGGATACAACACAAATAAGCTTGCACAAGTAAAGGCAGGAGATAACCAAGAGTGGAGCCGGTGAAGACGAGGATGTGTTACCGAAGTTCCTTCCTTTTGAGGGGAAGTACGTCTCCGTTAGAGAGGTGTGGAGGCACAATGCTCCCAAAGAAGCCACTAGGGCCACCGTATTCTCCTCACGCCCTCACACAATGCGAGATGCCATGATTCCACTATTGGTGCCCTTGAAGGCGGCGACCGAACCTTTACAAACAAGGTTGGGGAAATCTCCACAACTTAATTGGAGGCTCCCAACGACACCATGAAGCTTCACCACAATGGACTATGGCTCCGTAGTGACCTCAACCGTCTAGGGTGCTCAAACACCCAAGAGTAACAAGATCCGCTAGGGATCAGTGGGGGGAATCAAATTTCTCTTGGTGGAAGTGTAGATCGGGGCCTTCTCAACCAATCCCGAGCAAATCAACAAGTTTGATTGGCTAGGGAGAGAGATCGGGTGAAAATGGAGCTTGGAGCAACAATGGAGCTTTTGGGGGAAGAGGTAGGTCAACTTTGGGGAAGAAGACCTCCTTATATAGTGGGGGGAACAATCCAACTGTTACCCCCCAAAGCAGCCCCGCAGAGAGCAGTACTACTGCAGGGGTAGGCGGTATTACCGCTGTGGCCAGCGGTACTACCGTCCCACCTCGCGGTACTGCCGCGCAGAAGAGGGGAGCGAGGAGCAAAGGGAGGACCTGGACCCAGAGCGGTACTACCGTGGTGGTAAGGGCGGTACTACCACTTGAGAGCGGTACTACCGCCTCTACTGCCGCAACTAGTGCCGCAAAACCCGACACGAGAAAAGAGCCCTCGAGTTGAGGCAGTAGGATCACGGAGCCACAGCGGTACTACGGCGGAGGGCTCCAAGCGGTACTACCGCTAAGGAGCAGTACTGCCACTTGTTGCACTCGGGCGGTACTACAGCTGTGGCTCGCAGTACTACAGCTGGGACCAAACGAAGCACATATGAAGGGGAATGAGCTCTCCATTGAAGCAGAAAGGCTCAGAGGGTGTGACAAGAATGTGTACGTGTTGATTCCACCCTATCCTTACCAAAGTGGACCCCCTCTTGAGAGTACAGTGACTCCTATGAAACTAGTCCACCAACATAGAAACAAAATAGCTACACCGTCTTGAATAACACTCCGAGGGGAGGGAATCGTCTCGTGCCAAAGGATGAATCTCTGAAAAATTCAACGCACACGATTAGTCCGCAAAAGCATTGTCATCAATCACCAGAACACCTTAGGGATAAATATGCCCTTACACCAGCCCCTATGGTGAAGGTGGTGCTGGCCGTCCCATCCTCACAGACCGGCACTTGCTTCGTCTCGGCTCGATCTTGGGAGAACAACTGCTTCTTCTTGGCCGGTGCTGCTTCTGGGGCCTCCTGACCCTTCTTCTTGTCGGGCTTCACAGACGCGGTTGTCCTGAAGGCGAGCTTGAGGGCCTGCACCGCGCCTTTGGTGTTCACCGCCACCGTGAGGATACCATTGTTGTCAGGCATCTTCATGAGGTTGTACGCGGGGTGGGTTGCATCCATAAACTGGGCCAAGGCCGGGTATCCCAGAATAGCATTGTACGGCAGGTCGATCTTGGCGATGTCAAAGTCGATGAGCTCGGTGCGGTAGTTGTCGCGGGTTCCGAAGGTGACAGGGAGACGGATCTGCCCCAGGGTCCTGGTGGAGCAGCCGCCGACCCCGGAGAAAGGCTTGGAGGGGCGGAGCCGGCTGGGCGGTACGTGGAGCAGGCTAAACGCCTCCGGGGAGAGCAAGTTGAGGCCGGCTCCGCCGTCGATGAGGGTCCTGGTGATCGCCACATGGCAGACGGTGGGGGTGCAGAGCATTGGGAGCGCGCCTGCTCCAGTCGTGGCGATGGGGTGATCCTTGGGGCTGAAGGTGAGGTCAGCTTGGGGCGCCGCCCAGCTCGGGGGAGCCCACGAGCTCTCCTGAGTGGTGCCTACCCGCCGGTGTAACTGCTTGATGTGGCGGTCGTAAGGTAGTGCCTATGAGCCACTTAGGAGAGCTACGACGTTCGGGGGCGCCAGTGCTGCGTAGTGGGCGAGGAAGAGGTCGTGCAGCTCCTCCCAGGAGGCCACAGAAGATGCCGGTAGGTTGAGCAACCAGGCGCGTGGTGCGCCTACAAGGGCCATGGGGAGCCAGTCGGCCTTCACCTTGTCGTCTCCACCGGCCACCCAAACTGCCTCCTCATACACTTGAAGAAAGGGGGCTGGATCTGCCGCGCTGTCGTAGCGCGGCGGCATCTCCGGTCGGAACTTGGGCGACCACTACACCTGCCGCAGGGAGAGGGTGAAGCAGCGCAGCCCCGGTGCTTCTTCAGGAACGCGTGTCGGCCGGGCCGACAGAGGAGCACCCGCCATAGGAGTCAGTGGCACGATCTTGAGGTCGAGGAAGAAGATTCTGACGCTCCCCTACCTGGCGCGCCAAATGTCGGATTATGGGATCCGCAAACCCTTGAGAGGTTCAAACTCTGGGGAGCGTGCTGAGATCTCAACCTACCTAGCCTGCCTACTGGCGATCCTCCTAAGCCTAGCGCATCGAGCTCAAAGGGACAGGAGACACAGCAGTTTGATCCTGGTTCGGGCCACCGATGTGGTGTAATACCCTACTCCAGTGTTTTGGTGGATTGCCTCGAAGGGCTAGGGATGAGCTAGTACAGTGGACGAAGAAGCCTCAGGAGGTGAGGTGTCCTTGAGCTGGTGTGGTGTATGCTAGTTCTACTTGCTCTGATCCCGTCCCCTTCTATGGTGGTGGCTAGTCCTATTTATAATGGCCTTGGTCCTCTTCCCAAATATGAGCGGGAAGGGATCCCACAACGGCCGAATTTGAAAGGGGACAAGTAGTACAGTCTATCCTAACAAAAGTAGTCTTCGCCTGCGAAAAGCCTCTGGTCGTGACGCTGTCATGGGCTCGTTGATGACTTCCGTCCTGCCGTCCTGGCGGTCTTGGTGTCGCACCAGAATGGAAACCTTTGGCTGATTCCTCGGGACTCCATGCCTGCGCCCTGCTTCCTTTGCACCGAAGAGGAAACCTGCGCTCTGCGCCTGCCTAGCGCCCACCTAGCCTTGGTCGTCATGGCTCACGTCAGCTGAGCCTCGTGAGGCAACATTGCACAGAAATCTCCGCCCCTCAGGAGCCAGCCTGAGGAGGCCGATTCCTTCGGGGGTCTTGGCGTCGCCCGCCTCGTGAGGCTTGGCTCCTCGCGAGGGTCTTGTGTTGTTGATGTTGAAGTTGGGCTGTACCAGGCCATCCATGGAGCCACATGGTGGGCTGCAGGCAGGTAGGGCTGGATACCCTCGAATCCTGGACGCCGACAGCACTAGACTGTTGTTGAAGGTGTTCCCTGATGAAAATGGTTGTTGAACACCAAGAGAGGCGACAACATGAATTTCTTTTTCCTTTTTCTTTTCCATAACCTTCCTTGCAGTCTTAGCATCCATGTTGAACCACTCGAAATCTTCAGTTCCCTCTTTGAACAAACTACATGAAGGACCATCATCAAATTAACACGAGTCCTTCCAATGCAGCCACCATACCCTATGATAAAATCACCCGCTCACCCTCATCAGCAACACCTGCAACTTTTGGATCTTCCACCACATATTGAGGGACTACCACCTCCTCCCTGTCCCCCTTATCCTATCCGTGATGCACATATTCATTCCCAAGTTTATCGCAACTCTGCATTTTATCCAAAACAATGTCCCGATAATTTCCACTATGGTTGCTATCGATGTCGGTGTTAAAACCGGCAGATCTCGGGTAGGGCGGCCCAAGCTGTGCGTCTAAGGATCAATGGTAACAAGAGACCAGGGGACACAATGTTTTACCCAGGTTTGGGCCCTCTTAAAGGAGGTAAAACCCTACTCCTGGTTCATTATATTCGAAGAGTATGGAGATTACAAGAGTTGATCTACCACGAGATCGTAATGGCTAAACCCTAGATGTCTAGCCTATGAATATTCCGATGATGGTAATGATGATAGCCTCTACTGACTAACCCCTCTAGTTTATATACATGATGGAGGGGCCTAGGGTTTGTACAAGGAAACACCCAAACTCTAATCTTGCCGTTTACGTATGGAGAAGTCCCATCCGGACACGGAGAATAATCTTCAACTTGATCTTGTACGACCCATCCACCCCGGCCCATACTCTTGGGCCGGACACCTAAGGACCCACAAATACAGGACTCCCTCAGTAGCCCCCAAACTTGCCTTCAATGACAATGTAGTATGAGGATATAAGTTTTCGGCTTTGCAAGGCGGGTTCTCCACCATACTCCGGATTGATGATAGTCCGGCATCGACTTTTGTGTCCAGTTTTTAAGATTCCTTCCTGCTGTCGCCTCGATTTCCATGCATCTGAGTGAATGCGAATGGTCCGTGTAGGATCGAAAGTATGTCTAGAGGGGGGTGATTAGACTACTTGACCAAATAAAAACCTACCCTTTTCCCAATTTTAATTCTTGGCAGATTTTAGCAACTTAGCACTAGCCAAGCAATCAACCTACACACGCAATTCTAAGAGTATAGCAGCGGAATGTAAATCACTACATATGAAGGTAAAGGGGAGGAGTTTGGAAGGGAGCAAACGCAATGTTGACACGAAGATTTTTGGCGTGGTTCCGATAGGTGGTGCTATCGTACATCCACGTTGATGGAGACTTCAACCCAACGAAGGGTAACGACTGCGCGAGTCCACGGAGGGTTCCACCCATGAAGGGTCCACGAAGAAGCAACCTTGTCTATCCCACCATGGTCATCGCCCACAAAGGACTTGCCTCACTTGGGTAGATCTTCACGAAGTAGGCGATCTCCTTGCCCTTACAAACTCCTTGGTTCAACTCCACAATCTTGACGGAGGCTCCCAAGTGACACCTAAACAATCCAGGAGACACCACTCTCCAAAAGGTAATAGATGGTGTGTTGATGATGAACTCCTTGCTCTTGTGCTTCAAATGATAGTCTCCCCAACACTCAACTCTCTCTCACAGATTTGGCTATGGTGGAAAGATGATTTGAGTGGAAAACAACTTGGGGAAGGCTAGATATCAAGATTATTGTGGTTGGAATGGAATGTCTTGGTCTCAACACATGAGTAGGTGGTTCTCTCTCAGAAAATGAATAGTGGAAGTGTAGGCACATTCCGATGGCTCTCTCCATGAATGATGAGTGGGTGGAGGGGTATATATAGCCTCCACACAAAATCTAACCATTACACACATATTCCCAAACTCGGTGAGACCGAATGGTGAAACTCGGTCAGACCGATTCAGGTCAAAATATGAACGTTAGGCTTTTCGGTGGGACCGATATGATCAACTTAGTGGGACTGATGCGCATAACTTAATCTCGATGAGACCGGTCACATGAACTCGGTGGGACCAATTTCAATAATAAGCACAGAGGGAGTTGGTCAGGCAGACTCGGTGGGACCGATTCGCTCATTTCGGTGGGACCGAAGCGTTGTGAAAAGGAAATAGGGAGTTTAAATTGCAAACTTGGTGGGACCGATCGCTCATTTCAGTGAGACCGAAACGTTACGAAGGTAAACAGAGAGTTTGCAATCCCATCTCAGTGAGATCGAGATCCCTATCGGTGAAACCGAACTGATTAGGGTTTGTGGCAGTGGCTATGTCAAATGAACTCGGTGGCGCTGGATAGATCAAATCGGTGGGGCCGAGTTTGACTTTTAGGTTTAGGACATATGTGGAAATGAGAAAGTGGTTGAGGGCTTTGGAGCATATCACTAAGCATTTTGAGCAAGTAAGCCATTAAGAAACACCTCATCCCCTTTTAATAGTATTGTCTTTCCTATGGACCTAATGTGATCTTGGATCACTAAAATGAAAATGTAGAGTCTTGAGCTTGTTGCCAATATGTGTCCTTAGCATTTTGAGGGGTCCACATCTCTTGTCCATGCCATGCCAATCATTGAACTTTTTGAAATGATCATCTTGAAAGAGCATTAATTCAATGAGCTATATGTTGTTAAGAATTACCAAAACCACCCAGGGATTAGTTGCACTTCCAATCTCCCCCTTTTTGGTAATTGATGACAACATATAGATCAAAGCTTCGACAAATTATAATAAGAATGAAAAACATCATCGCTTTGAGAAGTATGTGATAAGCAAGAGCTCTCCCTAAATTAGTGCATTATTTAGGCTTTGCTTTTGAATGCAAATGCACAACTAATTAGGATCATAGGTTACTCTTCCATGTCACATACATCATGGTGGAGCGCTCAAAATGATAGAAATAGGAACAAGCACTCATCACCAAGGCAAAGTGAATGATCATACATAAAATATAGAGAATATCATCATTCAAGCACAAGCATTAAGTATGATATGACCAAACACATGAACATACAAAGTATCTCACACACATAACCATAAAGTACCAACCAAGCAAGCAAGCAAATAAGTAGCAAAATAAGGAAATCTCTCTCTCTCTCTCTCTCTCTCTCTCTCTCTCTCTCTCTCTCGAAGCCTATGATCTATACACTTTCTCCCCCTTTGGCAACAAGTTACCAAAAAGCTTGAAAATGCATAGTGCTATGCGGCTCTCTAAGCTTGATCTTCAGGAGATGGCGTTGAGATGACTCCAAGGATGAATGCATCTGTTGAAGTTGATGGAGCTGGTGGAGTTGCCACTAGAGGGGCAATTGAAGTTGTGGCTGCAGGTGCTAATGCAGTAGCTCTAGTGTCTGTCACTGGCACTGCTGCAGATCTCTGTGCCCTAGGCACTCTCTGAAACACTTCAGTGGTTGCTTTCCCTTTCCTCTCTTCAGCTTCTTCTTGGAGCTGCTTAACTGCTGTTTATTTCAATGATTCTCTCCAGGCTCTCTTAATTCTGAGTCAGGGTGGCCAATCCTTTCTCAATCCTCAAAGTAGCTTGAATAAGATATCCAAGTTGGTCTTTCTTTAACTTGAGGAAAACCTGTGAAGCGTCTTTAGCACTTGGCATCTTTGCTGCCTTCTCAGCTTTTGCTTTCTGCCTCTTCTCTTGAGCCTCCACTGATGTGGGATCTTCAGCATTCATGACAACAGTGTTGTCCTCAAAGTCAGGCCTCAAGGGAAGGTGCTCTTTGTCCAAAAAATACATACCTTTGCTCATCTTGGAATTTATCAGCATCTGGATGTGTGGAGCATACCTACATGACCTTTTCTGGTAAGTAGTTTTTCTCTTGATGGTCTCAACAATCAAACTCATCACTTTGAACTTCTAGGGAAAATCAAAGAGCTGAAGCAAGTTGATGGAGTGGCCTATGGTCATCCTGTGATCTCCCGATTTGGGCAACAAGGTGTGCCTCAAAATGGTGTTCATGGTGGCCAATCCTATCATCAAATAGTACACTAAGCCTAGCTTATGTGTCTCTGTCGGTGTTCTGGGAACGAGGGTCCCCATACTTGCCTGCCTGCGGCCTGCGGCGTGGCTCGAGTGGTGGCCCAGTACGGCCCATCTTCATCAGCGCAAGACTCAAGACCCTCACGAGGGGCCAAGCCTCGCGGGGCGGATGACACACGACTTCCTCAGGAACGGCCTCGCCAGGCAGGCTCGCGAGGAGGTTGAGAGATCAAGGTAGGGTACCTCACGAGGTGCTCGTGACGCAAGCCATGATGATCGAGACCAGGTGGGCGCCAGGCGGGCGCCGGCCTGTGCAGTGTCCTTGTTTCCTCTTTGGTGCAAAGGGGGCAAGCGCAGGCGTGGAGTACCGAGGCATCAGGCAAAGGTTTCCATTTCAGTGCAACGAGGCCACGACCAGCAGAGCGGCAGGATGGAGGTCGCCGTGGAGCCCAGGACGGCGTCATCGTCAGTGCCTTTGGCAGCCGAAGACCAACTTTAGTCAGGATAACTTGTACTAGATGTTCCCCTTCAAAATGGCCGTTGTTGGTGCCCTTCCCGCTCAATATTTGGGAAGAGGACCAGGGCCTCTATAAATAGAGCTAGCCACCACAGTAGAGGGCATCTCATAGAGTCCTAATCAGAGAGAGTGGCGATCGAACTTACCCAAGCAGTTCATCGCACCAGCTCAAGAACACCTCTCGCGAGGTTGTTCATCCTTTGTACTGTTCATCATCAGCCCCTGAGGCAATCCACCACACCACACACTAGAGTAGGGTATTACACCACAACGGTGGCCCGAACCAGTATAAATCTCGTGTCCCTCGTGTTATTCGTCGTTTAGCTTAGATTCTCGTGAGGCGATCGGACGTGGAGTGGTAGGGGGAAGATCTTCGTGCGCACCCCAGAGTTTGAACCTTAAGGGTCTACTGGAACCCAACATCCGACATATGGCGCGCCAGGTAGGGGTGCACCGGAATCTTTCTTCCACTGTTTCGCGTTTGATCTTCCGTCGTGTCCATGGCTGACTCGCACCGAGTGTCGGACTGCTCTCGCCGCCCGCGTCGCCCAGACGGCTCTCGTCGGTGGGTGTCCCCATTGTTCCCCGTCACCTGCCGCCAACGCCGCCACCAGCCTGGCGGGGAACGAGCAGCAGTCCTCGTCGCTGCATCCTTCGCTGCGGCGGGAAGGCCGCACCGCCACCCCATTGCTGACTCCAGCTGGTTCGTCATCCCATGCCCGTCGCGCCCCCACGGACGCGCACGCCGCGTTGCTCCTAGCGCGTGAGCTCCTGCACTACCGTCCCGTCGACGACCTCTACGAGGAGTGGCTCGCTCGCATCACCGAGCTCGTCAGCGCCGCAGGGGGCTCCCCTACGCCGTCCCTCTCGTTGCCTCGCCCTCCGTCCTGCGCAGGAGGCGCAGACCAGGAGGTGCCTCCGCCACCTCCTTCCCAAGAAGGCGCCATGGCTCCAAGGCACGCGGCCCCAGGACGAGATCCACCGTGTCCGGCGCCCGTGCGACAAGAAAGGAGCTGCCAAGAAATCCCTCGTCCCCAAGAAGGTGCACGCGTGCTCCCAGCACCGGTGCGCCACCACCGCATCCCTGCGCCAGCACGTCAAGACCCCGCGCCGCTCCAGGCAGCGGCGCACGGGAGCCCCCAGGAGCAAGCCCCGCATCAGCAGAGAGCTCTGGTGGCCACCGCAGGCTGCCACGCCTTCACCACCGAGTCATGCAGTGTCGCCTGGCCAGGCATGTTCAAATATGACCTGCCTCCTCGCTACGACGGCACTGCCGACCCCGCGGAGTTCCTACAGCTCTACGAGTTGGGCATCGAAGCTGCCAACGGGGACAAAAAGGTCATGGCGAACTGGTTTCCCATGGCACTCAAGGACGGCGCCCGCACCTGGCTCCTGAACCTGCCTCCTGGCACGATCTCCTCCTGGGATGAGATGCGCACTCGCTTCATCGCCAACTTCCAGGGCACTCGCGAACGTCCGCCGGCCGTGGGTGACTTTCGTCGCATCAAGCAGAAGCCCAGAGAAACCTTGCAGAAGTACATCCAACGCTTCAACAACGCTCGCCTCAAGATTCCCAGGGTGACCGGGAGGCCATCATCTCGGCGTTCTCTGATGGCGTCCGCGACGTCAAGATGAAGGAGGAGCTGGCAATCCACGAAGATCTGTGTACGTCTCTGGAGTTGTTCAACCTGGCGACCAAGTGCGCAAGGGCTGAGGAGGGATGCCTCTCCCTTCTCGAGCTCCCAGCAGCAGACCCAGAAGAGAATAAAGCAAAGGCCAAGGATGTGAAGTGCAAGGGAGCAGCCGTGCTCGCAGCAGAGCCGGACATGAAGCGCGGCAGGGACCAGCCGGAGTCATCCAAGGGCAGCCGGTACTGTGTGTACCACGACCTCCATACCCATAACACCAACAAATGCCAAGAGCTCAGGGCCGTGCGAGAAGGCCATGTTAGTCAACGCCCCAAGCGCAATGATCGGGGCTATGGCCGAGGCGGAGCAAGAGGTGGAGGACGCTGGGATGACCATGGCCCTCGCCAAGGGTGGCATGACCGGCCTCGTGAGGACCACTGGCAGGACCAGCCTCACGAGGGGCCTTGGAGGGATCAGCCTCGTGAGGATCGCCCGCTAGGCAATGCAGGACTTCCTCCTATGCCACCACCACCAAGAAGGAATGAAGACCATCATCAGGATGAGGGGGCTGGGGGCTTCCAGGAGCCGCGTGCAATCACTTGCATCTTGGGCGGCGCTCAGGCCCGAGCCTCTCAGCGCATCTTCAAGCAGTTTGCTCGCGAGGTGAATGCAGTCCTTCCCAAGCTTGAGGCCACGCGCCCTCTCAGGTGGTCTGTGTGCGCCATCACATTCAGCTCAGCGGATCAGCTCAAGTGCGCGGCAACGGCCGGTGTCCTCCCGATGCTCTGCTCCCCTGTCATCAGCAATGTGCAAGTTACCAGGACCCTCATCGACGGCGGAGCAGGACTCAATGTCCTGTCCGTCGAGACATTCAACAATCTTCAAGTGCCATATGATCAGCTTCCACCAACCAATCTCTTCTCAGGAGTCACTGATGGTTCCACTGTCCTGATAGGGCAGGTCCGCCTCCCTGTCACCTTTGGACAGCGCAAGAACTACCGTACCGAGCTCATTGACTTCGACGTCGCCCACATTCGCCTGCAATACAATGCCATCCTCGGGTATCCAGCCCTGGCCAAGTTCATGGCAGTAACTCACCATGGTTACAATGTCCTCAAGATGCCAGGAAGTGGCGGAGTCATCACGGTCCCCTGTGAAGAGAAGTATGTGGTGTGCTCCCTTGAGCGCGCTTTCCAAGCCGCATCAATCGAGGACCCAGACAGCAAGAGTGGAAACCTTCCCGAAGCAGCTCCCAAGAAGAAGAAGACATCACCTGGCTCAAGGCCTCAGGAGGCAGGCACCTCCGGAGGCGCCACATCCGGACATGCGCCCATCGAAGGGTCGCCACCCTCCATCGCATAGGAAGGCGCGCCCTCCTCGGGCAAGGCTCAGGGGCTCTCTCCTCGGGAGCCACTGGCTTTGCCAAGATCACGAGGGAGGCGCTCGGGCACCACTTGGAGGCGTGCTTCGCGGCACGTTTCCCTCAGGAAGGCATAAGGCAAGGAGGGCCCAACCCTCAGGAGTTCATCACCAAGGTCACTCAGGAGTTGCAGGAATCGAGAGTCATGCACGGAAACCGCCGCCTGCCCAGCATAGCTCCCCATCCAGGCGAGGATGGCGGGCTGCGCGTCCACATCGACTACCCAGGGCTCAATCGAGTCGCGTCTCAGGAGTGCTTCTAGCTGTCGGATTTCGGGTTCCGGCAGAACCTCTAGGTTCGAACTCTAGGGTGCGCGCGGAGATCTAGCCTTCTACTGCCTGCGCCTTGTCGCCTCGCTAGGATCTAAGCAATCAAAGGAACAACACAAGAAACACAGAGTTTATACTGGTTCAGGCCACCATTGTGGTGTAATACCCTACTCCAGTGTGTGGTGTGGTGGATTGCCTCTTGGGCTGATGATGAACAATACAAGGAAGAACAACCTCGCGAGGGTCTGTTCTTGGCTGGTGCGATGAACTAATAGGGGGAGTTCAGTCGCTCTCTCTATTGGTTTCCTGGTGAGGATCCTCTTGCCTCTATCTTGTGGTGGCTAGTCCTATTTATAGGCAAAGGCCCTGGGCCTCCTCCCAAATATTGAGCGGGAAGGGCACCAACAATTGGCCATTTTGAAGGGGAACATCTAGTACACTTATCCTGACTAAAGTTGGTCCTCGCCTGCTAAAGGCTCTGGTGGTGACGCTGGCTTGGGCTCCACGATGACCTCCATCCTTCCGTTCTGCTGGTCTTGGTCTTGTTGCACCGAAATGGATGCCTTTGCTTGATGCTCTTGCCTGCGCTTGCTCCCTTTGCACCAAAGAGGAAAGGGAGGACACTGCGCGGCCTGGCACCCGCCCGGCGCCCTTGGTCGTCATGGCTTGCATCATGGACACCTCGTGAGGTACCCCGCCTTGATCTCTCCGCCTCCTCGCGAGCCAGCCTGATGAGGCCGTGCTTGAGGAAGCCTCCTGTCGCCCGCCCCGCGAGGCTTGGCCCCTCGCGAGGGTCTTGAGCTCGTACTGATGAAGATGGGCCATGCTGGGCCGCCCCTTGAGCCACGCCGCAGGTTGCAGGCAGGCAAGTCTGGGAACCCCCGTTCCCAGAACGCCGACAGTAGCCCCCGGGCCCAAGGCGTTCCCGGACTTGGCTGAGCGGAAAGGCGAAGGGGTAAGCGCGAAGCGTCACGGGCCCTAAAAGCCTGCGGCTTGGGCACCATGTGGCGGTTGATTGGACATGGGCAGCTCTGCTTCCCCACGACGCCTCGGCAACTGCACGAGCTGACAAGTCCCTGCATGCAAAGTGAGTCATGATTACCTGTGATCATGGAGGCCGGTGATTGGCCTCCTCTGGCTATAAGTACGGGAAGGCGCCTGCCCTTCCAGTCCATCCCCTCTCGCTTCTCTTCCTTCTTCATGGCTCCGCCAAAGAGGTTCTCGGCCGCGGAGAAAGGAAGGCCCGCCAGGTAGAGCTTGACTCTCCTCCACCCAAGCGTGGTCGAGGCCGTCCCCTCAAACACCCTGTGACTCCCATGCTGGCTCCCCGCGGTCGTGGAGGCGACCTTCCGCGTGGTGAAGGGCGGCCGGCCGCCGCTGGGGGACGTGCTACGGCCGTATGACCCCCTAGGCCGCGCTCCCACTCGGCAGAGGTACTGCCGTAGTTCGTCGTGTGGGCGGCAGAACCGGCCAGCACCCGGCTCCAACTTCCCCGCTTCCTCCTAGGTGAGCTTCCGGCTGGCGCCCCAGGCGGTCTCTGGCTTCAGGCGGACGGTTGCTGCAGCTGAGCCGCATGGGCTTCACTGGAGGTCTCTACAGCCGGGAGCTTGGCCCTGACCCGCGGCTGGCAAATGTTTGCCCGCGCGCGCGGTTTGATCCGGCGGTGCACCCTGCACTTCAAGTTCGACGGTGATGCCACCCTCTACGGGAGGGTGTTTGGGGAAGATGGTCACCGCGCTGGGTGTTGCCCTGAGAACAACGACCGCGGCCGTGGGTCCAGCCCCGGCGATGATGAAGACGACAACGCGCGCGGCCGGTGGTGGTCGAGGTTCATCGTGCTTCGACGGCTCTTCTTCGGGCAGTGGCTCCTCCAGTAGTGGCCGCAATCAGCCTCCGCGCCGCCGTGCCCGCCTGGAGGGAGGTAGCGGGTCCGCCCACTGTCGCGCCCCGGTGAAGCGCGAGACGGAGTCCTCCTGAGCTCCGGAGGCAGTTCGAGTCTCTCCCGCGAGCTGGTGTCGGGCGAGTCGCGCCTGTTTTGTTCTTTTTCTCTTTCCCTGCGCAAAAAGACTATAGTGTAGGGCCCCGCGAGGGTGTGCTTGGACTATTGTTGTTTAATTATCGTACTGCTTCCGCTATCCTGGTATTGTGCCTTTGTGCCGAGCGCCTGCGCGCAGAAATTACTTAGCTCGGGGGGAGGGCTTGTCGTGGCCCTTGCTTCCCGAGGCTGAGGCTCCGTCGAACGTTCCATGTCCTGCGAGGGTTAGTCTGGAGAGGTAGTTTCCGGCCTCAGTCGTGGAGGCGATCGACCCAAGCCCTGCGTTCGTGTCGCGGTGCCCGTGGGGCACGGACTGGAGGGGTGCTCCTGTAGTGGACCCAGGTTGGGAAGCCTCGATCGACAAGGGCAGAAAACACTCATGAGGGTGCTCGCGTTGGTCCCTCGCGAGACTTGCACGAGAGAAATCGGGGCAGGAGAGCAAGAGAGGCAAAGAGTCACAAACCAAAGACGACAACAACTTCAGCAAAACATCGAATGGGGATGAACGAGCCAACTGCAGAAAGGAAATGAGAGAAGCCGCGTCCGGCACCTAATCTAGTCTTCGACGTCTTCTCACCAGCGCGGAGCTAAGTGCTGCCACTGGGCGTGGGAGGGAGTCCCAGGGCCTGAGGCCGGCGCTCCTGAGACTCCGGGGCATGTACAACCCCACTCATTATTACGCGAGAGTGTCACGGGCGGCGAGCTTCACAGGCATTGGCCTTCTTCATAGGCTCCGGGCCTTTCTCGGAAGGATAACCCTCACGGGCATTTGCCTTCTTCACAGGCTCCGGGCCTTTCCCAAAACGCAACATCTTCACAGGCGTTCGCCTTCTTCACGGGATCTGGGCCTTTTCCAGAACGCAACATCTTCACAGGCGTTCGCCTTCTTCACAGGCTCTGGGCCTTTTCCAAAATGCAGCATCTTCACAGGCGTTCGCCTTCTTCACAGGCTCTGGGCCTTTTCCAAAACGCAGCATCTTCACAGGCGTTCGCCTTCTTCACAGGCTCTGGGCCTTTTCCAAAATGCAGCATCTTCACAGGCGTTCGCCTTCTTGACAGGCTCTGGGCCTTTTCCAAAACGCAGCATCTTCACAGGCGTTCGCCTTCTTCACAGGCTCTGGGCCTTTTCCAAAATGCAGCATCTTCACAGGCGTTCGCCTTCTTCACAGGGTCTGGTCCTTTTCGGGGTAAAACCTCCGGAGGTGTTGAATGTTCCACGCGTTCTGGAAGGGTACCCCCTCCTGAGTCTCCAAGCGCGCGGAGCCAGGCCTGGAAACATGAACAACCTTGAACGGGCCCTCCCACATGGGAGAGAGCTTATGTAGTCCCTCCCTGGAGAGAACCCGCCTGAGCATGAGGTCCCCTACCTCGAGAGTCCTAGGGCGGATGTTGCGGCAATGGTATCGCCGCATCGCTTGCTGGTATCTTGCCGCTCAGAGCGCGGCCTCCCGTCGACGCTCCTCCCCCAGCTCGAGGTCCGTCCCCCGCATGGCGTCCTGCTGCGCCTCATCGAACGCCAGGACCCGTGCGGAGAGACGCCTGACCTCATGAGGGAGGACCGCTTCAGCTCCGTAGACCAGAAAGAATGGGGTCTCGCCAGTTGGCTTGGTCGCGGTCGTGCGGATAGACCACAGCACGGCCTGAAGCTCGTCGTACCAGCCTCGGCCGCAAGCCTCCAACTTCTTCTTGAATGTCCTGGTCTTGAGGCCTCTCAGGACCTCCGCGTTGTCCCGCTCGGCCTGATCGTTGCTCCGGGGGTGCACCACTGAAGCATAGCATATCTGCGTTCCAAGGTTAGCATAGTATGTTTTGAAGAGGTTACTGGTGAACTGTGAACCGTTGTCAGTGATGATGCGGTTCAGCACCCCAAACCGGCTCACGATGCCCTGGATGAACTTGACCGTAGACCCTGCGGGGATGGTGCGGATGGCTTCCACTTCAGCCCACTTAGTGAACTTGTCCATGGCGACGTAGAGGTAGCGATATCCCCCTGGCGCCCGAGGAAATGGTCCTAGGATGTCCAGCCCCCAGACTGCGAATGGCCACGAGAGGGGTATAGTTTGTAGGCCTCCAGCCTGCTGATGGATCTGCTTGGCGTGGAAGTGGCAGGCCTCGCAAGCCTTCACCAGCTCGACGGCATCATTGAGCGCAGTGGGCCAATAGAACCCACTGTGGAACGCCTTGCAAACGAGGGTCCACGACGATGAATGATGCCCACAGTCTCCACCGTGTATATCCGCCAGCAGTTCCTTCCCTTGCCCCCTGGAGATGCGGCGCAGGGACACATCATTCGGTCGCCTTCGGTAGAGCTCTCCATCCCTGATGCAGTATGTTGTGGCCTTCCGCGCCACACGCTCCGCCTCCTCCTCCTTCTATGGCAAGATCCCTTTGTGTCAGATAGCTCCGGAGCTCCATGATCCAGCACCCCTCCTGAGGCTCCATCGTCAAGAGCAGACGCGCCCCTGAGGCCGGGCCGCAGACCTGGGCTCCCGAGACTGGCGGCTGGGGGAGCTCCTCCCGAGGCTGCATCGCGCTTGATAGTGACGGCGTGGCCGAGGGCTTGAAGATCCGCTCTTCGAAGACGCCTGGCTCTTGAGGTAGTCGCCTGGATGCTCATTTGGCGATGTCGTCGGCCTCCTGATTGGTGCCATGGGGCACGTGCTATAACTCCAGCCCCCAGAACTGCTTCTCCATCCCGCGGACCTCCGCAAGGTAGGCTTCCATGTGCTCATCCCTCGGCTCGTATACTTTGTTGGAGAAGTTGACGAGGAGTTGTGAGTCACCTTTGATGGTAAGACGCTTTACTCCGAGGGCGGCCGCGGCCTTCAGGCCTGCTATCAAGCCTTCATATTCTGCTATGTTGTTGGAGACCCTTTCTCCGTGCTGGAAACAGAGCTGCACGGCGTAGTAGAGCTTGTCTTGGGTAGGAGATATAAGCACCGCACCAGCCCCCGCGCCGTGCCTGGAGAACGCCCCGTCGAAGTACATGACCCAACCGTCCGGTGCCTCGCTTCCCGGGGAGAGGGATCGATCCTCATCAGCCTTGAGGCCCGGCGCCTCCGCCCACTCTGCTATGAAATCTGCCAAGGCGGCCCCCTTGATGACTCTGGTCGTGCTGAATTCGAGTTGAAATGCTTGCAGTTCAATGTTCCACTCAGCGACTCTTCCAGCTGAGTTAGGGCTCCTAAGCACCCTTTCCAAAGGGTATGCTGAGACAACCTTGATGGGGTGGCCCTGAAAATAATGCCGCAGCTTCCGCGAGGCCACCAATAGCGCGAGGAGAAGTTTCTGAGGCATGGGGTACCGCGCCCTTGCATCCCGCAACACTGTGCTGACGAAGTACACAGGATGTTCAACAAGGTTGGGAACGCTGGTGTCGATGGCGCCCTCCGGAGACCGTGGCGCCTCCTGAGACAGGGGAGCCCCCAGCGGCCGGTCGCTAGGGGAGGGGCTTCCGCTGTCTCGAGTGTGTTCCCCAGCGGCGGCTGATCCTTCTCGGCTGCGGCAGTGGTCTCTGTGGGTCTTCCTTATTCACGCTTCGTCTCGACTCGGGCAGATGCCGTGGCTTTGCTCCGACGCTCCTCCCTAACCGCCACTAGGGCTGCGCTGGCGGAGTAGGGAGTGGCGGCAAGGTAGAGTACCAGGGGTTCCTGAGGGCGCAGGGCCACCATTACCGGAGGGCTGGTTAGGTACTTCTTGAGGTCCTGGAATGCCTTGTCGGCCTCTTCAGTCCATTCAAAGGGTCCCTTTTTCTTCATCAGCTGGAAGAAAGACAGCGCTCGCTCCCCCAACTTGGAGATGAAGCATCCCAGTGCTGTCACGCGCCCTGTGAGCTTCTGCATGTCTCTGAGGGTCTTTGGCAGGCTCATGTCCTCGACCGCCTTGACCTTTTCTGGGTTAGCCTCGATGCCTCGGTGGGACACGAGGAAGCCCAAGAGCTTGCCTGAGGGGACCTCTGGATTGAGCCGTAGGCTCACGGTGTTGAGGATCGCGAAGGTTTCCTCCAGGTCTTGTATCAGGGTCTTGGCCTCGCGAGACTTCACCACAATATCATCGACGTAAGCCTCAACGTTCCTCCCGAGCTGCGGGCCCAAGGCGATGTGCATCAGCCATTGAAAGGTCGCCCCTGCATTGTGCAACCCGAACGGCATGCATGTGTAGAAGTACACCCCACATGGGGTTAGAAAGGCCGTTTTTTCCACATCTTCTACCGCCATCTTGATCTGGTGATACCCAGAGAAGGCATCCAAGAAACACAACAGGTCGCACTCCGCGGTGGAGTCGACGATCTGATTAATGCGGGGGAGCGGAAACGGATCCTGTGGGGAAGCTTTGTTGAGGTTGGTGAAGTCGACGCACATGCGTTCCTTTCCCCCTTTCTTCGGCATAACGACTGGGTTGGCCAACCAATCCGGGTACCGAACCTCGCGAATGACCCCTGCAGCTTCCAACTTGCGGGTCTCTTGGACGATGAAAGCCTGCTTTTCCGTGGACTGCCGCCTTGCTTTTTGCTTCATGGGTCGAACATTGGGGCACACATTGAGGTGGTGCTCGATTACGCCTCTAGGGATCCCCGCTAGTTGATCGGGCTCCCATGCGAATACCTTCTTCTTCGCACGCAGGAACTTGACCAGGGCCTCCTCCTGCTCGGGCTCGAGGTTGGCGCCTATGGTGAAGGTGGCGTCGGTGGATCCGTCTTTGTCAACCAGCATCTGCTTAGTTTCTACCTTGTCTTGGGTGAACAACTGCTTCTTCTAGGCCGGCGCAGCCCCCTTGGGCTTGGGGGCGTCCGAGTCGGCAGGTTGCGCCGCCGCCGCCTTGAAGGCGAGCTTGAGCACTTGCAATGCATCCCCGGTGCCTCCGCACACGGTGAGGACGCCGCTGCTCCCGGGCATTTTCATGAGGTTGTACGCCGGGTGAGTCGCAGCCATGAACCGGGCCAGTGCCGGATAGCTGAGGATGGTGTTGTATGGGAGGCTGATGGGGGCGATGTCAAAGTCGATTAGCTCCGTGCGGAAGTTGTCGTAGGTGCCGAACGTTACTGGGAGACGGATCTGCCCCAGGGAGCTGGAGGACCCGCCTCCGACGCCCACGAAGGGCCGGCTGGGCCGAAGCCGTTCCGGCGGTATGTGGAGGAAGCTGAAGGATTCGGTCGAGAGCACACTGAGGCACGAGCCGCCGTTGATGAGAGTCCTGGTGATGGCCACCTAGCAGATGGTGGGAGTGCACAGCATCGGGAGTGCGCCCGAGCAGACCGAGTTGGAGGGGTGGTCCTTCGAGCTAAAGGCCAGATCGGCCTTGGGCGCCGACCGGCCTGAGGGAGCCCCCTGCCGCGTGGAAGCGGCGCCGACCTGGCGGACGAACGGCTTGACATGGCGGCCCGAAGGTGGCGCCTGCAAGCCGCCCAGGAGGGCCGCGACGACTGGGGGTGCCGGTGCATCATGCCTGGCGAGGAAGAGGTTGCGCAGCTCTTCCCAAGGGGCCACGGAAGTCGCCTGTAACTTGGCCGGCCACCGCACTTGTCGCAAGGCTGGGGCCAAGGCTCGGAGCCCCCTGGCCCCCGCGCTAGTGCCAACGACCAGAGCGGACGGTGCGCCACTCATCGCAGGGCGAGTCATGGTGTCGGCGGAGAGCGGGTCGGTGGAAGGAGGAGCTCCGGCGCACCCCTACCTGGCGCGCCAAATGTCGGATTTCGGGTTCCGGCAGACCCTCTAGGTTCAAACTCTGGGGTATGCACGGAGATCTAGCCTTCTACTGCCTGCGCCTCGTCGCCTCGCTAGGATCTAAGAAATCAAAGGAACAACACAAGAAACACAGAGTTTATACTGGTTCAGGCCACCATTGTGGTGTAATACCCTACTCTAGTGTGTGGTGTGGTGGATTGCCTCTTGGGCTGATGATGAACAATACAAGGAAGAACAGCCTCATGAGGGTCTATTCTTGGCTGGTGCGATGAACTACTAGGGGGAGTTTAGTCACTCTCTCTATTGTTTTCCTGGTGAGGATCCTCTTGCCTCTATCTTGTGGTGGCCAGTCCTATTTATAGGCAAAGGCCCTGGGCCTCCTCCCAAATATTGAGCGGGAAGGGCGCCAACAATTGGCCATTTTGAAGGGGAACATCTAGTACACTTATCCTGACTAAAGTTGGTCCTCGCCTGCTAAAGGCTCTGGTGATGACGCCGGCTTGGGCTCCACGATGACCTCCATCCTGCCGTTCTGCTAGTCTTGGTCTTGTTGCACCGAAATGGATGCCTTTGCTTGATGCTCTCGCCTGCGCTTGCTCCCTTTGCACCAAAGAGGAAAGGGAGGACAGTGCGCGGCATGGCACCCGCCCGGCGCCCTTGGTTTTCATGGCTTGCGTCATGGACACCTCGTGAGGTACCCCGCCTTGATCTCTCCGCCTCCTCGCGAGCCAGCCTGACGAGGCCATGCCCGAGGAAGCCTCCTATCGCCCGCCCTGCGAGGCTTGGCCCCTTGCGAGGGTCTTGAGCTCGTGCTGATGAAGATGGGCCATGCTGGGCCGCCACTTGAGCCACGCCGCAGGCAGGCAAGTCTGGGGACCCCCGTTCCCAGAACGCCGACACTGGCCTTCGCGCGTGGGACGATGCGAGGGTCCATCGCACAGCTACGTCCGCATGCCCTTCAGCCTGCCGAACGCGGCTGCTGCTCAACAACACCTGATGAGAAGCATTCTGGAAGCTCGTGTGGCCAAGCATCGCGCGCTCCTGGAGGAAGTGGAGATGGACATCGCCGAGCCGCCCGGACCTCACGAGCCTCCCGAGGCTCGGAGCTCCTAGGGCTCGTGAGGATTGGCTTCTTCACCATCCACCATAAGCTACTCCGACACTCGCTGTCGGATTTAGGGTTCCGCAGACCCTTGAGGTTCGAACACTGGGGTGCACGCGGAGGTTTCGCCTTCTACCTACCCGTTCTTCAATGAATCGCTAGGATCTAAACTACGAAAAGAACAACACAAGAGACACAGGATTTATACTGGTTCAGGCCACCATTGTGGTGTAATACCCTACTCCAGTGTGTGGTGTGGTGGATTGCCTCTTGGGCTGATGATGAACAATACAAGGGAGAACGGCCTCGTGAGGGTCTGTTCTTGTGGTCTCTCCCTTTTTGCCAGCCGGATGGATCGATGCATGTACCCTGTGGGTGGCTAGTCCTATTTATAGGCGAAGGCCCTGGGCCTCTTCCAAAATATTGAGCGGGAAGGGCGCCAACAATTGGCCAATTTGAAGGGGAACATCTAGTACACTTATCCTGACTAAAGTTGGTCCTCGCCTGCCAAAGGCTCTGGTGGTGACGCCGACTTGGGCTCCACGGTGACCTCCATCCTGCCGTTGGACTGGTCTTGGTCTTGTTGCACCGAAATGGATGCCTTTGCTTGATGCTCCCGCCTGCGCTTTCTCCCCTTGCACCAAAGAGGAAATAAGGACACTGAGCGGGCTGGCGCCCGGCTGGCGCCCTTGGTCGTCATGGCTTGCGTCATGGGCACCTCGCGAGGTACCCCGCCTTGAACTCTCCGCCTCCTCGTGAGCCAGCCTGACGAGGCCGTGCCTGAGGAAGCTCCTTGTCCTCCGCCCCGCGAGGCTTGGCCCCTCGCGAGGGTCTTGAGCTTGCTTTGATGAAGATGGGCCGTGTTGGGCCCCCTTCGAGCCATGCCGTAGGCCGCAGGCAGGCAAGTCTGGGGACCCCCGTTCCCAGAACGCTGACAATAGCCCCTGGGCCCAAGGCGCACCCGGACTTGGCCTAGCAGAGAAGCGAAAGGGCAAGTGCGAAGCGTCGTGGGCCCTAACAGCCTGCGGCCTTGGGCGCCGTTGGCGGTTGATTGGACGTGGGCGCCTCCACTTCCCCACGACGCCTCGGCAACCGCATGGATTCGACAAGTCCCTGCACGCGAAACGAGTCATAATTACCTGTGGTCGTGGAGGCCGACGGTTGGCCTCCTCTGGCTTTAAGTACGGCATGCCGCGTGCCCTTCCAGTTCATCTCCTCTTGCTTATCCTTCTTCCTCATGGCCCCACCAAGGAGGCTCTCGGCCGCAGAGAAGGGAAAAGCTCGCCAGGCCGAGCCTGTCTCTCCCCTGCCAAAGCGCGGTCGCGGCCGCCCTCGCAAGCACCCCGTGGCCCCCACGGCGGTTCCCCGCGTCAGCGGAGGTGACTTCCTGCGTGGCGCCGGGAGGCCGGCCGCGGCCGGGGGGTGCGTTTTGGCCCTGCGGCCCCTGAGGCCGCGCTCTCGCACTGCGAATGTGCTGCCGGAGTTCGTTGTGTGGGCAGCGGAGCCGGCCAGCGCCCGGCTTCAGCTCCCTCGCTTCCTCCTAGGTGAGCTCCCGGCTGGCGCCCCGGGCGGCCTTTGGCTCCAGGCAGACGGCTGCTGCAGCCGGGCCTCATGGGCTTCGCTGGAGGTCTTCGCGTCCGGGAGCCTGGCCCTGACCCGCGGCTGGCAGACATTTGCCCGCGCGTGAGGCCTAAGCCGCTGGTGCACCCTGCACTTCAAGTTTGATGGCGACGCCACCCTCTACGTGAGGGTGTTTGGGGAAGATGGTCGCCGCGCTGGGTGCTGCCCTGAAGACGACGGCCACGGCCGGGGACCCAGCCCCGGCAAGGATGGAGAGGGCAGCGAGCACGCGGCCGGTGGCGCCCAGGATTCCTCAAGCTTCACTGGTTCCTCTTCGGGTAGCGACTCTTCTAGCAGCGGCCGCGGTCTGCCTCCGCGCCGTCCCGCCCGCTTGGAGGGCGGTAGCGAGTCCGCCCGCCATCGTCCCCTGGTGAAGCGCGAGAGGGAGTCCGCTTGAGCTCCAGAGGCAGCTCGGGCCCGACGCCTCGCGAGCTTTGCCTGATTTGTTCCTTCCACTCCCTTTTTCCTACGCAAAAAGACAGTTATGTGTGGGCCCCGTGGGGGCGTGTTTGTGTTATCGTTGTCAGTCGTCGTAATGTTTCCGTTATTCTGGTATTGTTCCTTCATGTTGAACGCCTGCGCGTAGGTAATCCCCAGCCTTGGCCATGGGGTAACCGACCCAGGTCCTGTATTCGTGTCGCTGTGCTCGTGAGGCATGGACTGGAGGGACGCTCCTGTAGTGGACCCGGTCGCGAGGGTCTTGACCGAAAGGATCGAAACACTCGCGAGGGCGCTAGGGCCGTCCCCTCGCGAGACCTCGCGCAAGAGAAATCGGGGCCGGAGGGCGAAGAAACCAAAGAGCCAAAGGACAAAAGATAGCGACAATTTCAATAAAACTTCAAATGAGAATGAACTAGCCAACTGCAGAAAGCAAATGAAAACGCCGCGTGCGGCACCTAGTCTAGTCTTCGACGTCTTCTCACCAGCGCGGAGCTAAGTGCTGCCACTGGGCGTGGGAGGGAGCCCCAGGGCCTGAGGCCGGCGCTCCTGAGACTCCAGGGCGTGTACAGCCCCAACTCATTATTACGTGAGAATGTCACGGGCGGCGAGCTTCACAGGCGTTGGCCTTCTTCGCAGGCTCCGGGCCTTTCTTTGGGGAAGCAAGCTTCACGGGCATTGGCCCTCTTCACAGGTTCCAGGCCTTTCCCAAAACGTGATAGCTTCACAGGCGTTCGCCTTCTTCACAGGCTCCGGGCCTTTTCCAAAAAGATGGTCTTCATAGGCATTCACCTTCTTCACAGGCTCCGGGCCTTTTCCAAAAAGATGGTCTTCACAGGCATTCGCCTTCTTCACAGGCTCTGGGCCTTTTCAAAAAAGATGGTCTTCACAGGCATTCGCCTTCTTCACAGGCTCTGGGCCTTTTCAGGGGTAAAACCTCCGGAGGTGCTGGATGTTCCACGCATTCTGGACTGGCACCCCCTCCTGAGTCTCCAAGCGCGCGGAGCCTGGCCTGGAAACATGAACAACCTTGAACGGGCCCTCCCACATGGGAGAGAGCTTATGAAGCCCCTCCCTGGAGAGAACCCGCCTGAGCACGAGGTCCCCTACCTCGAGAGTCCTGGGGCGGATGTTGCGGCAGTGGTATCGTCGTAGTGCTTGTTGATATCTCGCCGCTCGCAGCGCGGCTTCTCAGCGACGCTCCTCCCCCAGCACGAGGTCCATCACCTGCATGGCGTCCTGCTGCGCTTCGTTGAACGCCAGGACCCGTGCAGACCGACATCTGACCTCGTGAGGGAGGACCGCTTTGGCTCCATAGACCAAGAAGAAAGGGGTCTCTCCAGTCGGCTTGGTTGCGGTCGTGCGGATGGATCACAACACAGATTGGAGCTCGTCGTACCAGCCTCTGCCGCAAGCCTCTAGCTTCTTCTTGAATGTTATGGTCTTGAGGCCCCTCAGGACCTCTGCGTTGGCCCGCTCGGCCTGGCCGTTGCTTCGGGGGTGCACCACTGAAGCGTAGCATATCTGCGTTCCAAGGTTAGCACAGTATGTTTTGAAGAGGTTGCTGGTGAACTGCGAACCATTGTCGGTGATGATGCGGTTCGGCACCCCAAACCGGCTCACGATGCCCTTGATGAACTTGACCGCTGAACCCGCGGGGATGGTACGGACGGCTTCCAGCTCGGCCCACTTGGTGAATTTGTCCACGGCGACGTAAAGGTAGCGATAGCCCCCTGGCGCCCAGGGAAACGGGCCCAGGATATCAAGCCCCCAGACTGCGAATGGCCACGTGAGGGGTATGGTCTGCAGACCCCCCGCCGGCTGATGGATCTGCTTTGCATGGAATTGACAGGCTTCGCAGGCCTTTACCAGTTCGACGGCGTCATTGAGCGCGGTAGGCCAATAGAAACCGCTTCGGAATGCCGCGCCCACAAGGGTTCGCGATGACGAGTGGTGCCCGCAGTCTCCACCGTGTATGTCCGCCAGCAGCTCTTTCCCTTGCTCCCTGGAGATGCAGCGTAGGGATACATCATTTGGTCGCCTCCAGTAGAGATCCCCATCCTTGATGCAGTATGTTGTGGCCTGCCGTGCCACTTGCTCCGCTTCCTCCTCTTTCTCTGGCAAGATCCCTTGTGTCAGATAGCTCCGGAGCTCCGTGACCCAGCATTCCTCCTGAGGCTCTACTGTCAAGAGCAAACGCGCCCCCGAGGCTGGCCCGCAGATCGGGGCTCCCGAGGCTGGCGGCTGGGGGAGCTCCTCCCGAGGCTGCACCGCGCTTGACAGTGACGGTGTGGCCGAGGGCTTGAAGAGTCGTTCCTCGAAGACGCCAGGCTCCTGAGGCAGCCGCCTGGACGTTCATTTGGCAATGTTGTCGGCCTCCTGATTGGTGCAGCGGGGCACGTGCCGTAACTCCAGCCCCCAGAACTGCTTCTCCATCCTGCGGACCTCCGCAAGGTAGGCTTCCATGTGCTCATCCCTTGGCTCGTATACTTTGTTGGAGAAGTTGACGAGGAGTTGTGAATCACCTTTGATGGTAAGGCGCTTTACTCCGAGGGCGGCCGCGGCCTTCAGGCCCGCTATCAGGCCTTCATATTCTGCTATATTGTTGGAGATCTTTTCTCCGTGTTGGAAACAGAGCTGCACGGTGTAGTAGAGCTTGTCTTGGGTAGGAGATATAAGTACCGCGCCAGCCCCCGCGCCGTGCCTGGAGAACGCCCCGTCGAAGTACATGACCCAACCATCCGGAGCCTCACTTCCCGGGGAGAGGGACCGATCCTCACCAGCCTTTAGGCCCGACGCCTCTGTCCATTCCGCCACGAAATCTGCCAAGGCGGCCCCCTTGATGACTCGGGTCGTGCTGAATTCGAGCGGAAATGCTTGCAGCTCAATGTTCCACTCGGCGACCCTTCCGGCTGAGTTAGGGCTCCGGAGCACTCTTTCCAAGGGGTACGCGGAGACAACCTTGATAGGGTGACCCTGAAAGTAGTGCCGCAGCTTGCGCAAGGCCACCAGTAGTGCGAGGAGAAGTTTCTGAGGCATGGGGTACCGTGCCCTCGCATCTCGCAACACCGTGCTGACGAAGTACACCGGGTGCTCGACGAGGCTTGGAGCGTCGGTGCTGGTGGCGCCCTCCGGAAACCGTGGTGCCTCCTGAGGTGGCGGAGCCTCCAGAAGCTGGTTGCCTGGGGGAAGGGCTTTTCCCGCTCCTGGTGCGTCCCCCTGCGGCGGCTGATCTTCCTCAATCGTGGTGGTGATCTCTGCGAGTCCTTTTTGGTCTTGTTTTGCCTTGGCGCGGGCAGCTGCCATAGCCTTGGTCCGACGCTCCTCCCTAACTGCCACCAGGGCCGCGCTGGCTGAGTAGGGAGTGGCGGCGAGGTAGAGTACCAAGGGCTCTTGTGGGCGTGCGGCCACCATCACCGGTGGGCTGGTCAGGTATCTCTTGAGGTCTTGGAATGCCTTGTCGGCCTCTTCAGTCCATTCAAAGGGCCCCTTTTTCTTCATCAACTGGAAGAAAGGCAGCGCCTGCTCCCCCAACCTGGAGATGAAGCGCCCCAGTGCAGTCACACGCCCAGTGAGCTTCTGCATCTCTCTGAGCGTCTTTGGCAGGCTCATGTCCTCGACCGCCTTGACCTTTTCTGGGTTGGCCTCGATGGCTCGGTGGGATACGAGGAAACCCAAGAGCTTGCCTGAGGGGACTCCAAACACACACTTCTCCGGGTTGAGCCTCAGGCTCACTGTGTTGAGGCTTGCAAAGGTTTCCTCTAGGTCTTGTATCAGAGTCTTGGCCTCGCGAGATTTTACCACAATATCGTCGACGTACACCTCCACGTTCTTCCCGAGTTGCGGGCCCAAGGTGATGTGCATGAGCCGCTGAAAGGTTGCTCCTGCGTTGCGCAGTCCGAAGGGCATGCATGTATAGCAGTATACCCCACACGGGGTCAGGAAGGCCGTCTTCTCCACGTCTTCCACCGCCATCTTGATCTGATGATACCCGGAGAAGGCGTCCAAGAAGCATAACAGGTCACACTCAGCAGTGGAGTCGATGATTTGATCGATGCATGGGAGCGGGAAAGGATCTTGCGGGCATGCTTTGTTGAGGTTGGTGAAGTCGACACACATGCGTTCCTTCCCTCCCTTCTTTGGTACCACCACAGGGTTGGCCAACCAATCTGGATATCGAACCTCGCGAATGACCCCCGCGGCTTCTAGCTTGCGGGTCTCCTAGACGATGAAGGCCTGCTTTTCAGTGGACTGCCGCCTTGCTTTCTGCTTTACGGGGCGCACGTTGGGGCACACGTTGAGGTGGTGCTCGATCACGCCCCGTGGGATCCCTGCCAGCTGATCGGGCTCCCAAGCGAACACCTTCTTGTTTGCACGCAAGAACTTGACCAGGGCTTCCTCCTGCTCGGGCCCGAGGTGGGCACCTATGGTTAAAGTGGCGCTGGCGGACCCGCCCTCATCAACGGGTATCTGCTTGGTCTCCGCCTTGTCTTGGGTGAACAATTGTTTCTTCTTGGCTGGCGCAGCCCCTTGGGCTCTGGGGCCCCCGCATAGGCGGGCTGCGCTGACGCCGCCGTCTTGTAGGCGAGCTGGAGCGCTCGCAGCGCGTCCCCGGTGTCCCCAGGCACGGTGAGGACTCCGCTGCTCCCAGGCATCTTCATGAGGTTGTATGCCGGGTGAGTCGCGGCCATGAATTGGGCCAGCGCTGGGTAGCCGAGGATGGCATTGTAGGGGAGGCCGATGAGGGCGATGTCAAAATCGACCAGCTCCATGCGGAAATTGTCATAGGTGCTGAAGGTCACTGGGAGCCGGATCTGTCCCAAGGAGCTGGATGCCCTGCCCCCGATGCCCACGAAGGGCTGGCTCGGCCGCAGCCGCTCCCGAGGTATGCGGAGGAGGTCGAAAGTTTCGATTGAAAGCACGTTGAGGCCCGCGCCACCGTCGATGAGGGTCCTAGTGACAGCCACCTGGCAGATGGTGGGGGTGCACAACATCGGGATCGCAATCGAGTAGGCCGAGTTGGAGGGGTGGTCTTCCAAACTGAAGGCTAGCCTGGCCTGGGGCTCCGGCCGGTCCCGGGAAGCCCCCTGCCACGCGGAGGTGGCGCCAACCTGGCGGATGAATGGCTTGACATGGTGACTGGAGGGCGGCGCCTGCGAGCCGCCCAGGAGGGCCGCAACGACCAGGGAGGCCGGAGCGGCGTGGGGGGCGAGGAAGAGGTTACGCGGCTCTTCCCAAGAGGCCACGGAGGGATGCAGGGGCGATACACGTTGCTCGTTCCCCGCCAGGCCGGTGGCGGTGTTGACGGCGGGCGAAGGGGAGCGACGAGGGCGCGCGCCGACAGGAGCCGTCTGGGCGACTCGAGCGGCGCGAGCAGCCCGACGAGCGTCAGCCATGGGCGCGACGGTCGGAGAAGAGCAGGGCGACGGAAGGCGAACTCCGGCGCACCCCTACCTGGCGCGCCAAATGTCGGATTTAGGGTTCCGGCAGACCCTTGAGGTTCGAACACTAGGGTGCGCGTGGAGGTTTTGCCTTCTACCTACCCGTTCTTGACCGAATCGCTAGGATCTAAACTACGAGAAGAAGAACACAAGAGACACAGGATTTATACTGGTTCAGGCCACCATTGTGGTGTAATACCCTACTCCAGTGTGTGGTGTGGTGGATTGCCTCTTGGGCTGATGATGAACAATACAAGGGAGAACAGCCTCGCGAGGGTCTATTCTTGTGGTCTCTCCCTTTTTGCCAGCCGGATGGATCGATGCATGTACCCTGTGGGTGGCTAGTCCTATTTATAGGCGAAGGCCCTGGGCCTCTTCCCAAATATTGAGCGGGAAGGGCGCCAACAATTGGCCAATTTGAAGGGGAACATCTAGTACACTTATCCTGACTAAAGTTGGTCCTCGCTTGCCAAAGGCTCTGGTGGTGATGCCGACTTGGGCTCCACGGTGACCTCCATCCTGCCGTTGGACTGGTCTTGGTCTTGTTGCACCGAAATGGATGCCTTTGCTTGATGCTCCCGCCTGCGCTTGATCCCCTTGCACCAAAGAGGAAAGAAGGACACTGCGCGGGCTCGCGCCCAGCTGGCGCCCTTGGTCGTCATGGCTTGCGTCATGGGCACCTCGCGAGGTACCCCGCCTTGAATTCTCCGCCTCCTCGTGAGCCAGCCTGACGAGGCCGTGCCTGAGGAAGCTCCTTGTCCTCCCCCCGCGAGGTTTGGCCCCTCGCGAGGGCTTGAGCTTGCTTTGATGAAGATGGGCCGTGCTGGGCCCCCTTCGAGCCACGCCGCAGGCCGCAGGCAGGCAAGTCTGGGGACACCCGTTCCCAGAACACTAACACTCGCTCTGCAACGGTATCAGGTGACCTCTTTCAAGTTTCGTTTCAGCTGGGAGCGCCCTCAGGGCTGCATCATTCCCAGGTCACGTGGGCCTGTCCCCGCGGCGTGTATCCGTTTTGCTTTTGTCTTCAGCTTACCTTGTTGGGGGCGCCCCTCGGGCTGCATCATCCCCAAGTCGCTTGGGCCTGACCCAGTGGAGTTTGCCTCTCTCTGCATCTATCTAAGTTGATTTGCTTCTTCATGCTTAACCTGCTTATGATTATCGTTTGCTTCCTACCACGGGCCTCTCCTCTCTCATGCAAAGCACTTGCACGTTAAAAGGGGGGCTCCTGAGCATCGCGACTCAGGAGCTCTTACTGGCTCTCCAGCCCTCACCCCCTGGCCTTGTCCACGGCATCGCGACCTGGCATACTAGCGGCGGCTGAGCTTGCTCGAGGGCCGGGACCTGAGGACGTAGAGCATTTGCATTTTAACCACCTTGGAGGAACATACCACCGACAAAGGCCCAGAGCCAGGCGCAACCCGCCTCGAGGTAGGGCCCCGTGAGTCCCGCGCTGGCTCATGGGTGCCCAGATACACCTCCATAGCTAGCCCTACCATGCCGGCCACGTGTCAGGGCGGGGCTGTACACGCCCCGGGGGCTCCTCCCGGAGGGGAGCCCCCCTCCCACGTACTAGTGGAAGCACCATGCTCCGCGCTGGCTGACGACACTGCCGAGGAGCGGCTATGCCCGTACACATACGGAAGCGCCATGCTCCGCGCTGGTGATAAACAACTGAGGGCAGCCCACGGCTGTATCAACCTCAGGGAGCCCAGAGCTTATTGTCTGGCCTCATCGTAATGCCTCCCCTCGAGAGCGCCGCGCGAGGGGGCTGGGCACGAGGGCCACGCCCGAGCACACGCCACCCAGCCAGGTCCCTCGGACCTGGTCGTCGCACGCCCCTCCCCGAGCGGAGCCAAGGTATGAAGACCCGTTTGGGCGTCAAGGGGGACTCCTGAGCATCGCGACTCAGGAGCCTAACTGGTCACGTAGCCCCTCACTCCTTAGTTCCAAAAGGCTAACGGCGGTTGAGGTATGCGTGGGGCCGGGCCCTGCCGACGTAGAACGACATATCCTCTCTTCCACCCCCTCCCTATTTGCTGTTTGCGCGTCAAGGGGGACTCCTGAGCATCGCGACTCAGGAGCCTAACTTGTCACGTAGCCCCTCACTCCTTAGTCCCGTCCTGGTGATCCGGTCGGGGCTAATGGCGGCTGAGGAATGCGCGGGGCCGGGCCCTGCCGGCGTAGAACACAAGCAAATAGGAAGGAAATCGCAAAATCTAGCAAATCCAAAAGAAAATATTATAGACCATAGATTGTTCTCACAATACCAGACACAAATTTAAACGCCCCCACGAGGCATGGTGCATGTTGCAGGAATAAAAGTGGGAAAAAGTCCGCGAGAAGATCACCCCTGGGCCGCGCCACCGCTCGTGGTGGAGTCGCGCTTGTCAGCCCCACCCCCTGGAGTTGTGGAGCCGGCAGCGCCTCGCTTGGGCGTGGTGTTGAAGGTGCGGAACTTCGACAGCAAGGCCTCCGCTCGACCCTTGAGGGCTTCGGCAGCAGCGGCGGAGTGCTTGGCGTCCACGGGCTCCACCAGGTCGTCAAGGTTGGCATCGGGGTTGCGGAGGTAGACGTGGCTGAGGATCCGCATCAGTGCTGTGGAGGAAAGAACGCGAGCCTCGACTTCAGCCATGGGGCCGATGCTAATCACGACTTCTTCAAGTGCCTCGACGAGGAATGGAACCAGCTTAGCGGGGCCTTTCTTGGCTCCGGCTAGCGGTTTCTCCAGGCCCTCGTCATAAAGCGTTTTCAGCGCTATGCGAGCCCTCTCCTCAAAGCACATGAAGGCCGTGCGATCCTTGGCCAAGGCCTTCGCCTCGGCATCCAGTTCGACCCTCTCCGACTTCAGCGTCTGCTCCAGCGTCTTCAGCCGGTTGCGGTCGGCTAAGAGTTCGGCGTCGTGGTCCTTGACGGAAGCCTCCCAAGCCTTCATCTCCTCCTCCTTCACCTGGCGGTCGTGAATATCCTTGGCGAGCTCATCACGTAGCCCTTGCAACTCACCCTCCAGCGTCTTGCAGCGGCCCTCGACGGTTGAAGCATCCTTCAACACCGCGTCTCGAGCGGCCATGGCCTGGGAGGTGGCTTGCTTCCCCTCCTCGGAAGCCATCACAGCCTGGCTCAGCGCCGCTCGGACGGAGGCGTCAGAACGAACCCAACTGGAGACTAACTTCAGGCGCCCGGCCACCAGGCGGGGGTCCGCGCTCCGAAGATCCTCCAGCAGCCGACTCAGCTCGTCGGCGGCATGGTCCAAGGCGATGGAGGAAGCAAAGGAGACAAGAGCCGGCGGAGTAGGAGGAGAAGACGGCAGTGTGATCCCAGTTTGGGAGGCAGGGACCTCCTGAGCCGTGGCAACTTCGTTGACAAAATCAAGCGCAGGCACCTCTAGAGTCAGCGGGGTCACGAGGGCTGACTCCTCGCCGGAGCGTCCCTGTTGGCCTCGCGAGGATGATCGGGCATGGGACGTTCGGGCCCCATTGCCTCCCTTCCCCGCGAGTGAAGACGCGGCCACGGCTGACGAGCCCATTCCAGGCAGGGTCGCCACGCCTCCCTTCAGCCTCTTCGCCGCAGGTAGCAACCTACCCAATGGAAGATGTTAGGCCTCAACGGTGAAAAGACAGGAGCAAGGCGGAGTTCGAGCACTTACTGGTTGACTGCGGCGGGATCCCACGGACTCCGGCCAAGCTTGAAGCCTAAAAGCCTCTTGCGGGGCTCAGCCTCGGGAGGCCCAACCGCTGAGGAGGGCGCACCTAAAAGGCTAGAGTTGGCTTCCGCCGATGCGAGGGCTGGGGAAGACCCTCGGGAGATCAGCCCAGACCTGTCCTTCCTCGGGACCAGGGGCGCGTCCTCCCCCTCTTACCTGGCGCCGGCCTCGTCGTCATCAGGCAAGGAGCGGAGGGCGCTAGACCTGCGCCAGGGGGAAGTCTCCCCCGTCCCCTCGAAGGTTGCCTCCGAGTCACGCTCCTCGTCATCGTCGCCATCTTCCCCCTCTTCTCCGCTGGAGTCACCAGAGGACAGGTTCACTATCACCGTCACCGCCTGGCCCTTAGGATCCTCCGCTGGCACCAGACCGACCCCGTCGAAGGTGGGCATGGTGTCCACCACCAGCTTCCAGTCATCACGAAGGAACAAAGGGACCGGAGCATCCACAAGGCCTGCCACGTCCTATCCGACCAAGAAGCAGAGAGCCACGGTTAGATCCTCGTCATTCAGGGCGTCCAAGCTTAGGCAGAGGACGACGTCCGCATCCGCGAGCCTCCACAGCGGGCGCGAGTGCACCTGAAGAGGGGCCACCCGGTGCGACAGGAACTCCCTCAGGAGCGAGGCCCCGGTCAGCATCGCTGCCCTCAGACTGCCCGGCCTTAGGTCGGCGTTCATCTTCTCCAGCACCAGCTTCGCCCGCCGATCATCAAGCTTTGCACGGGACCACGCCTCAACAACCTTAGGCTGCTTTATGGGCAGCTCCAGCAGGGGGTTGTGGCACCTGGCGTCCACCATGACCCACTTGCTCCGGAAGCCCTCGGCCCTCTTCCCGGCCTTCGAGATGGCATTGGACTTGGAGTACGCGACGAAGCTCGCACACGCTGATATATTGCCGCCGGAGTCCCGGAGGGAGAAGAAGTGGCGCAGCAAGGCCACGGAGGGCATTACCCCGACGTGCGCCTCACAGTAGTAGGCGAAGATCAACAAGAGAAGGATGGAGTTGGGATGGATATGCAGAGCATGCAACTGATATTGGCGAAGCACGGCAAGGAAGAACTCAGAGAAAGGAGGAACCAAACCAGCGATAACGGCGCTCATAAAGAGGGGGTAGAAGGTGCTCCCCTTGTCCTCCGGCCGGGCCGAGCCGAGCTGGAGCGCAGTCTCCCCCATCTCATTGATCTGCGACGCCGCCATCTAGCGTGTGAGGGTGAGATCCTTCTCCGTCATGTTGGGAGAGACCAGAGCCGGCGAGTACCAGGCCGATGCAGCCCCAGCCGGGGTCTTGCGGGGAGCCATCGTTCGCCGGAAGAGAAAGGATGCGGCAAATCTGGAGATTTTGGAAGCAGGAGGGCGAAGAGCAAGAAAGGGGATCTGGAGCAAGGAGAACAGGAGTAATGAAGGTAAGGCTAACCCCGGGCCAGCCTTTTGTCAGTCAAGCAGTTGCCGAGGCAGCATGGGGAAGCGGAGACGCCCATGTTCGATCAACCACCACGCGGCGCCCAAGGCCGCAGGCTGATGGGGCCCACGGCGCTCTGCGCTTGCCCCTTCGCTTCTCTGCTAAACCAAGTCCGAGCGCGCCTTGGGCCCAGGGGCTACTGTCGGTGTTCTGGGAACGGGGGCCCCCATACTTGCCTGCCTGCAGCCTGTGGCGTGGCTCGAGTGGTGGCCCAGTACGGCCCATCCTCATCAGCAAAAGACTCAAGACCCTCGCGAGGGGCCAAGCCTCACGGGGTGGACGACACACGACTTCCTCAGGAACGGCCTCGCCAGGAAGGCTCGCGAGGAGGCGGAGAGATCAAGGTAGGGTACCTCGCGAGGTGCTCGTGACGCAAGCCATGACGATCGAGATCAGGCGGGCGCCAGGCGGGCACTGGCCTGCGAAGTGTCCTTGTTTCCTTTTTGGTGCAAAGGGGGCAAGCGCAGGCGTGGAGTACCGAGGCATCAGGCAAAGGTTGCCATTTCAGTGCAACGAGACCAAGACCAGCAGAGCGGCAGGATGGAGGCCACCGTGGAGCCCAGGATGGTGTCATTGCCAGTGCCTTTGGCAGCCGAAGACCAACTTTAGTCAGGATAACTTGTACTAGATGTTCCCCTTCAAAATGGTCGTTGTTGGCGCCCTTCCCGCTCAATATTTGGGAAGAGGACCAGGGCCTCCATAAATAGAGCTAGCCACCATAGTAGAGGGCATCTCATAAAGTCCTAATCAGAGAGAGAGGCGATCGAACTCACCCAAGCAGTTCATCGCACCAACTCAAGAACACCTCTCGCGAGGCTGTTCATCCTTTGTACTGTTCATCATCAGCCCCTGAGGCAATCCACCACACCACACACTGGAGTAGGGTATTACACCACAACGGTGGCCCGTACCAGTATAAATCTCGTGTCCCTCGTGTCGTTCATCATTTTAGCTTAGATTCTTGTGAGGCGATCGGACGTGGAGTGGTAGGGGGAAGATCTTCGTGCGCACCCCAGAGTTTGAACCTTAAGGGTCTGCCGGAACCCAACATCCGATAGTCTCCAAGGCTTTGTTAGGTATTTCCTTGTACATGTTGGCCATGGAGTTGTGATCCTTCTTCTTCTCAACATAGACATCAATGTCTTTTTCAGCTTCTTTAGGGGCATTTATGAGCTTTGCCCACTCAGCAATAGAAGATTGGTACCTAGTACCTTCAGACATCCAGACAATCTTGCCATCAGGATAGGAACGAGTTGTTGAATAGAACTACATAATAAGCTCATCATTCCACTTGGTCAATTTCTGACCCACAAACTTGTCAACTCCATTGAGTCTGAAGCTTTCATGCACTCCTGGAAATGATCTTCATTAGCATCAATGTATTTCCAGTCAACCCACTTCATGCCAAACACAATGGGCTTCTTATCTAGGAGCACAATCCCATAGAAGTCCTGCTCTTCCTTGGTGTGAAACCTGTAGTCCACAACAGTTCTTCTCCTCACAGCATAGGGATCTGCTTGTCTCCATAGTCTAAGACCTGCATCATTTCTTTCCTTCATGTTCTCAGCAACTGGATGATTGTCATCATGATCTAGTATCTTTGGCTTTAATTTTTGAGCACTTGGGATTCTTCTTCTTCTTCTTCTTCTTCTTCTTCTTCTTCTTCTTCTTCTTCTTCTTCTTCTTCTTCTTCTTCTTCTTCTTCTTCTTCTTCTTCTTCTTCTTCTTCTTCTTCTTCTTCTTCTTCTTCTTCTTCTTCTTCTTCAATCTCAGGCACCGGGGCCTTGTTCTTCTCTGCAGCAGGAATGTTCCTAGTGCTTATCTTTCGTGAAGACTTGGAAGCTTGTGCTTGAGCTTTGGGGGCAGTCTTGGGCTTTGAAGGAGCAGCCTCGGACTGGTGCTGGTGCTGGTGCAACATCCTCTTTTTCCTCTTCTTCCTCATCAGATGAATGCTTCTCAAATTCTTCCATGGGATCTACTTTATTACACCATCTCCCTCTCTTCTTTCCTTCTTCTTGCCCTCACCAGCAGCCTCTCCAACAGTTGATTTGGAAGTTTCAAGAGTTGAGGCTCTGGCCTTAGACATGGGCACTCTCGTTGCAAGAGCTTTCTTGTTCTGACCTGGCTTGGTAGCAGCAGAACCATATTCTTTCTTGAGCACTTTCTTATTTGAGGTCACTTCCTCAACTTCAAAATCCTCATCCTCTAAATCTGAAGTTTTCTTCTTCCTCTCCCTTGTTGTTGCCTTAGGCAGGTTGCTGGGAGTGCTTCTGCTCCCCTCATCATAGCTGCTAGAGGGACTAGTGCCCTCACTCAGATTTAGCTGCTTCTCAGACTTATTCTGGCTGTCACTCTGATCAGACATTCTGTCACTGCAAACTGAAAGCCGACCCTGTGGATAGTTATAGATGAGATAGAATGGATGAGCATCACAAAGTGCAGAGTTTTTGCAAAACAAATGAGTCAACACTTAGTTTTAGTTTTCCAAAAAAAGCATTTCGGAGCTACCGATTTGTTAAACTCGGTGACACCGAAACAACTTTGGAGTCTAAACTAGTGGAACTGGACAGACCAAGACACAGTTCGTTGACTCCGAGATTGCTAGGGTTTCACAAAGTTCTGAACTCGATCACACTGATTTGCAAGTTTCGGTTAGACCAAAAATTACAAGCGCAATGGCCTAAGCCAAATCGGTGAGACTGATTTCTACAACTCGGTCGGTCCGAGATGAGTTTGGCGGAAACCTAACCCTAAATTTTTGAATCAAAACTAATCTATAGGAAGTTTTCTCTGGATAGATTCATCTCATACTTGGTAAGAAACATGGTGTCTTTGTGCTAAGAATCAAAGGTAAAGATTGCAGAAAGTGTCAAACTCATACCCTAACTCGGCGATGAGCTCGCTACAGAGGCAACGGAGGTGAAGATTTCCGTTGATGGCGCCCGAAACCAGCGGCGGGAGGTCACTGGTGACGAGAGGACGATCTTGAGACCCGAGGCAGCAGAGCAGGACACGCGTGGGCGAATAGGTTTCGGAGAAATTTCCAAAATTTGACCCGTCGGTATATATATCCTGACCCTGTCGGTGTGACCGAGTGGAACAACTTGGTGACACCGAGATGCAGAATCACAAGCGGTTACTGACTATCAGTATGACCGAATAGTTCTAATCGGTTGCACCGAGATTGAGAATCTAGATCAACTCAGTGAACTCGGTATGACCGAAAAGGATGAATCAGTCAGACCGAAATGCACAAAGAGGTTTTGGAACTTTAAGTCTATGATGAATCGGTGACTCCGTGTGCTCCTCATCCAGAGGTTTCGAATCTGACTTGATCAAACTTTGTGATGTAGCGTGAATAGAGTTTGAGACGAGAAAAGCATAGATAGCTAGAGGAAGTTCTTAGGCATTCTTGTCCATCCATTTGGCAAAAGAAGAAGAGCCAACAATCAAAGCAACAAATGGATTTCCTCGAATGAGAAAAGTATGCATTCAACATGCTCACACAATAAAATGGCAAATGAAATATGTGGCAAAGTATGCACAATCACTCTAGCGTCTATCAGGCTATTGGTGATGACTAGGTCATTTGTATATGAGTATACTGACTTAGGAGTCAAATGAGAACATTTGATCATAGGTCATACTCATCATTTAAGCACAAGTAGGGTGACCACTTTTACATAAAGCATTGTCGTGTTCACACTATTAGAGTTGCTTTAGCCCAATTCTTTGAGTAAAGCTCCCCCTAGATGTGATATCCCCCCTAAGAGGGATGAACTAACCTTGGGTTTTGTCGATGATGACTTCATGTAGGTGTTGAAGATGTGGATGCTCATTGTTGATGTAGATCATTTGGAGCAATCTATTGGAGTGAGTTGCTCTTTCAATACCTACATGGGTTAGTCCCACTAGGAACAAACAAGGATATCCATAGACATAGAGTGAAGCACACACATGATGACGTCCATGAATACATTAGATTACCTTGTCCCTTGTCTTACTAACAAGAGGGTTTGTGACTCCACAACCACCCTTCTATTCCACCTATAGTGCTATGTCCATGGCTCACACTCATGTATTGCGTGAAGATTGAAAAGGTTTGAGAACATCAAAAGTATGAAACAATTGCTTGGCTTGTCATCGGGGTTATGCATGATTTAAATATTTCGTGTGATGAAGATAGAGCATAGCCAGACTATATGATTTTGTAGGGATAGCTTTCTTTGGCCATGTTATTTTGAGAAGACATGATTGCTTTGTTAGTATGCTTGAAGTATTATTGTTTTTATGTCAATATTGAACTTTTGTCTTGAATCTTTCGGATCTGAACATTCATGCCACAATAAAGAAAATTACATGAATAAATATGTTAGGTAGCATTCTACATCAAAAATTCTGTTTTTATGATTTACCTACTCGAGGACGAGCAGGAATTAAGCTTGGGGATGCTTGATACGTCTCCAATGTATCTATAATTTTTTATTGTTCCATGCTATTATATTATTTGTTTTGGATGTTTAATGGGCTTTAATAAGCTATTTTATATTATTTTTGGGACTAACCTAAAAACCGAGGGCCCAGTGCCAGTTTATGTCTTTCTGCCTATTTTAGAGTTTTGCAGAAAAGGAATACCAACTGGAGTCCAAACGGAATAACCTTCGCAATGATCTTTCTTGGACCGAAAGCAAACCAGAAGACTTGGAGATGAAGTCGGATACGCAACGAGGAGGTCACGAGGTAGGAGGGCGCACCCAGGTGGTAGGCGCGCCCCACCCTCGTGGGCCCCTCGTAGCTCCCCTGACCTAGTTCGTTCACCTATATATACTCTTATACCCTAAAAACATCAAGGAGAGCCACGAAACCACTTTTCCACCGCCGCAACCTTCTGTACCCATGACATCCCATCTTGGGGCTTTTTCGGTGATTTGTCGGAGGGGGATTCGATCATGGAGGGCTTCTACATCAACACCATTACCTCTCCGATGAAGCGTGAGTAGTTTAGCACAGACCTTCGGTCCATAGTTATTAGCTAGATGGCTTCTTCTCTCTCTTTGATTCTCAGTACAAAGTTCTCCTCGATGTTCTTGGAAATCTATTCGATGTAATACTCTTTTGCAGTGTGTTTGCCGAGATCCGATGAATTGTGGATTTATGAACAAGATTATCTATGAATATTATTTGGTTCTTCTCTGAATTCTTATACGCATGATTTGATATCTTTGCAAGTCTCTTCGAATTATCGGTTTAGTTTGGCCTACTAGATTGATCTTTCTTGCAATAGGAGAAGTGCTTATCTTTGGGTTCAATCTTGCGGTGTTCTTTCCCAGTGACAGTAGGGGCAGCAAGGCACGTATTGTATTGTTGCCATTGAGGATAATAAGACGGGGTTTTCATCATATTGCTTGAGTTAATTCCTCTACATCATGTCATCTTGCTTAATGCGTTACTCCGTTCTTTATGAACTTAATACTCCAGATGCATGCTGGATAGCGATCGATGTGTGGAGTAATAGTAGTAGATGCAGGCAGGAGTCGACCTACTTGACACGGGCATGATTGTCGGTGTCAAAACCGGCGGATCTCGGGTAGGGGGCCCGATTTGTGCGTCTAAGGCTAATGGTAACAGGAGGCAAGGGACACGATGTTTTACCCAGGTTTGGGCCCTCTCGATGGAGGTAAAACTCTACTTCCTGCTTGATTGATATTGATGATATGGGTATTACAAGAGTTGATCTACCACGAGATCGTAGAGGCTAAACCCTAGAAGCTAGCCTATGATGATTATGATTCTGTCTCTAAGGACTAAACCCTTCGGTTTATATAGACACCGGAGAGGGCTTGGGTTTACATGGAGTTGGTCACAAAGAAGGAAATATAATATTCGGATCGCCAAGCTTGTCTTCCACGCAAAGGAGGGTCCCATTCGGACACGGGACAAAGTCTTGAGTCTTCTATCTTCGCGGTCCAACAGTCCGGCCAAAGTATATAGTCCGGCTGTCCGGATACCCCCTAATCCAGGACTCCCTCAGTAGCCCCTGAACCAAGCTTCAATGACAATGAGTCCGGCGCGCAGTTTGTCTTCAGCATTGCAAGGCGGGTTCCATCTCCGAATACTCCAAAGTACCTGTTGTAACGGACAGTGTCTGGTTTCCCATGAATGTCGTACTCCTCAGCTTCTATGCTTTAATAATGACCATCTCCACGTGTCGAGCGAATACGAGGAGCCGGGGCATTTTTGCATTCGCCACCCCAGTCCTGTAAGCAAACCGTCTATTTGAAGGGACGGGGATTCTCAGATCCAAGCTTCACCTTCTTCCCTTGAGCGAGCATCCAATAGAGCGTGCCGAGAAAAAATCATTCCAGCATGGCCGGTCGTCCCAGCTCCTCCTCTCGCTCACGTAGCTCTAGGCCAGGTGATTGGGAAGAATGTTTTGTTCCTCAAAACTGCTTAATAGAGGTGCAGACCCAAGGGTTTCTGCCATCGGCGTTCATGGTCCCTGTCCGAGCTGGACTAGCCACCTATAATGGCAGGGAGCAAGCGGAGAGATATCCTAACCCATCCCTAGGGGAGCGAATATGCCTCATCCCGCATCTGCTGAGGGGCGTCGGGTTTCCAATCCACCCCTTCCTTCGCGGGCTCTTGGAGTTCTACGGCCTCCAGTTGCACAACTTCACCCCTACCTCCGTGCTGCATATAGCAGCATACGTTGCCCTTTGTGAACTATTTCTGGATTACCAGGCTCACTTTGGGTTATGGAAGAAGTTGTTCTGCCTCGTCCCTCGCAATCAGGGGGAATCCATATGTCAAGTGGGCGGAGCCGAAGTATGGCGCGTCGCCGAGACCGGATACCTGTCCGGTACTCCCAGGAAGGCACCTGAGAACTGGCCCTCAGAGTGGTTTTATGTTGATGATGTTCCCCTTTCGGATCCAGTCCGGGCTGGTCTCCCGGAGTTCAGTAATGCTCCACCGAAGGCACGCCGAAGTTGGCACCCTCAGAGCCCTCAAGAGGAGGATACCAGAGAAGTATACTTCTTGATGAATAGGATAAAGATACTGGCTGCATCAGGGCTGACAATAGTCGAGGTTATGGCAATATGCATAATGCGGGGACTGCAGCCGCTTCAATATCGGGGGAAGCCCATGTGGAATTACAACGGGGAAGATGATGCCACCCGGTGTGGTCGTAAAGGTCCGAACTCCGACACTGCTCTGGCGAGGATATTGTCCGATTTGTATAAAGGAGAAGAAGAAGAATTCCTTCACATTAAACCACGGGATGGGTTTTCTATGTCCAACCCCCCAAGCTGGGTAAGTCACCACTCTTTCCCCCCACTCCATTCCTTTTGGTGTCCTTCATCATGATTATTTACCTCAATATTTCCGAGCAGGAACTGAGGAGGGCCGTAGAAGGGTTCAACAGCCCCTCCCCGCAGCTAGAGGACCCCGGAAGGGTCTTCGATGTCAGACTTGAAGAAGATACGGATATTACTGTGGAGCTTGTCAATGGGAAATTTTATCAGGCTAGCTGTGATGGTGCCTCGGTGGCTATTGTCGCTGACTATCCCGGACTGCTGCCTTCATAGCGTGTAAGCAAAGCCAAAACCCTATCCTCCAAAGAGGACTCCTTTCTGATGCCATGCCTGAAATATCATATTTTTGTAGAGACGACCGTCAGAATGCGGCGCCGAGCCCCTGGGGGCTCGTCAGCAAAGGGCGTCTGGATCGGGCAGGCTTAAGAGGAAGGCAGTTAGGGCCGAAACGCCGCTACAGAGGTATGGTAAAAACCTGCTCCGTGATTATTGTGTTTGAAATGTAACAGTGTCCTTCGTGTCCTGGCAGAAAGAGGAGTAGCCGAACTATATCCGGAGATCCTGCCAATCACGCCTCCACCAGCCAGATTCCAGAACCGGCTTCGAGAGAGGAAGCCGACGCGGGGCCGATGCCGAATTGTCCTCCAACAGAGGATGTAGATATGCTCTCCGCCACGAATTCTGAAGTAGAGAGTGCCATGAATCACCGGCGCCGATGGGCCGTACTTCACAACAACATCTTTTCTGAAGAGGCATTTAATGCTTTCAATTCGGGGGACGCATACATCCGATCTGCTCAAGGCGGGCTTGCCCGAGCGACGGACCAGTATGCCAAAGATATACGGGTAAGAAAATTTGATAAGCATGTATAGCAGTAGCCCCTGAGACTTGAAACAACTGTTTTAAGGATCAATTTATGCATAGGTCCTTGTAGATAAGAATGCCCAATTGTCTCGAGAGCTGGAGGAGTGCAAGACCCAGCTGAGGGCCATAGTTGCCAAGTAAGAGGAATCCCAGAAGTCCTCATCTGGTAACGTTTGTCTCAGTTGTACGGAAATGTACCAGTTAGTAAGTGGCTTGTATGATAAGTCTAACAGAAAATTCTGTAGACAATCCCGGGGGAATCCGGAGGTCGTAAGAGATAACGAGTCACATCTCCAAAGGCAGCTAAAAGCTGGCGAGCGTGTTCTTACGCAAGTTAGGCAGGAGAAGAACAATCTTCAAGATGCTAATATCCGGCTGGGCGTCGAATTAAAAGATGTTCGTGCTCAGCTGGCGGACTCCGTGAGGGAGAACAAAAGGCTTCGTTGCGGCATTTATGGTAAGTGCCGAGACAAACTGTAGTACAACTTGGTGAGGAAGCATATTGACAAAGTTTATATCTGTAGGTATATTGACGGGCCGCCCTGAGGAGGAGATGCCCGCGTCCGTAGGTGATTTACTTCAGGAACTCTCGCAGCTGCACGAGCGAGCTCGGCAGGTGATGCAGGGTATTGCCCAGGCCTTGTGGCCATCCACCTCTCCGCCAAAAGGCATGGGGGGCTCGCGGATATGCTCCAAGGAGCACGGCGGTGCTTCCGATTGTGGAAGATGTCAGCCTGCCAACAAGGTGCAAGAGATGCCTGGGCTATGGTGAAGATGCGCTACACCAAGCTTGACCCGAACCATATGGCCGAAGTCGGACCGACATGGCCAGATGGGCAAGAAATTCCCGTTAGTCTGGTGTACGACCAGGTAGCGTTAGCCGCAAAATATTCCCAACAGGATTGCGAGCTAGATAGCCTGTTGGACGGTATAGAGGAAGAATATAGTCAGTCCAAGTGACTATGTAATTCAATGGACATATGTGAGGGAGTCCTGGATTAGGGGGTATCCGGACAGCCGGACTATATACAGCGTCCGGACAATTGGAGAGTGAAGATACAAGACTCAAGACTCCGTCCCGTGTCCGGATGAGACTCTCCTTTGCGTGGAAGACAAGCTTGGCGATCCGGATATTGTATTTCCTTCTTTGTAACCGACTCCGTGTAAACCCTAGCCCTCTCCGGTGTCTATATAAACCAGAGGGGTTGGTCCTTAGGAGGCCGATCACAACTACAATCATAATCATCATAGGCTAGCTTCTAGGGTTTGGCCTCTACGATCTCGTGGTAGGTCTACTCTTGTGCTACTCATATCGTCAATATTAATCAAGCAGGAAGTAGGGTTTTACCTCCATCGAGAGGGCCTGAACCTGGGTAAACATTGTGTCCCTTGTTTCCTGTTACCATCAGCCTAAGACACATAGATCGGGACCCCCTACCCGAGATCCGCTGGTATTGACACCGACATTGGTGCTTACATTGAGAGTTCCTCTGTGTCGTCGCTGCAAGGCTCGATGGCTCGTCTCGTTGTCAAGGACAACATTACTTCTGGGGGAGCGTTGGCTGTAGGCCAAACTCTTCGAATTGGCTGCCCCATCAGGGGTTGCACCGACGATGGCCTCTCGGGTCATCACGCATAACCTTCGCATCAATTTGGAACTCGCCGAACAGATGGATCCGATAGAGCTCTCCTCCCTTAATGAGCTCTTGGATCGCATCGCCGCTTTGGGAGTCACTACGGACTATGACCGGATCGGGCTTAAACCCGACCAAAGGGACATTAAATCCCCACCGGCCACCCATGAGATAGCGGTAGTGGAGGAACCACACACGGATAACCCCTCAATTTTGAGGACGGATTACGTCCGGATCACCGAGCTCCCTGATCCAGACACCCGCTCAAGGGAAGACATGACCCGTGTCCCAGACTTAGAATCAGGCATTGGGCCGGAGAAATTGGGCAGCACCCCGGATCCCGAGCTGTCAGACTCGGAAGCTCCCATGCCCCTGGGCGCTAGATCGGATCAGAATCCGGATTCAGCTACAACCACCCACCCGGACTTAAACCGTCTCTCCCATATCAGCCAAGAGCCCCAGGAGACAATGCATCGCTACTGGGCCAGATTCCTCCTTGTGTTAAACAAGGTCAAGGACTGTCGCGAGGAGGACGTAGTCTCACTTTTCTGTAAAAACTGCACGAACAAAGGAATCCTTAATGCTATAAGTCGCCGTGAGATAGTACACTTTGCTGACTTGGCAACCGTAGTACAGAAGTATTGTGCAATGGAAAGCACCTGGAAAAACCAAATAGAATTTTGGGATAGTCCAGCTCTCACCAAAACCTTTGTCCGAACTAAATGAGCGAACTCTCGTAAGTCGGCCGATCCAATCCCCAAGAAACCAAAGCCCACCCCAGGGCGGGGAACCGTATTGGAAGAATGGCTCAATGGGCCATGTAAACTCCACAATACTCCGGACACAACACCAACTCATAGCCTTAGGGCATGCTGGATACTCCGGCAGGTTGCAAAAAGTGGTGAGGATCTTCTTGCAAGCCATAAAGCAGAACAATATCCCACCAACGAACACAATACGATACTAACAGTCTTCGAGACTTTTGCCTCAAACAATAGGCGCAAGCGAGATCATCGCAGCTCTGCTGAAATCTGCCATGTGGCAAAAATAAACCCATGGAACGACACTGCTATAACTTTCAATGCCAGTGATGAACCTCGATTCCAGACTGTCCGGGCACCAGCCGCTCTGGTCCTTAGCCCAATTGTGGACGTCTTTCGGCTCACTAAAGTAATCATGGATGGCGGAAGCGGATTAAACTTGATCTACGAAGAAACACTCAACAAGATGGAAATTGATAAAAGCCGCATTGAACAAAGCGGCACAACCTTCAGGGGGATTATCCCTAGTCGGGAAGTGCGGTGTGCGGGAAAAATCACACTCGATGTGGTATTCGGCACCCCGGAGAATTATAGGTCCGAAGAAATCACATTCCAAGTGGCTCCTTTCAGCAGCGGATACCACGCCCTTTTAGGGCGAGACGCGTTTACAAGCTTCCAAGCTATACCCCTTTACGGGTACATGAAGCTTAAAAATGCCCGGACCCAATGGAATCATCACTCTAGCCAGTGATCCGGACGTCGCACTTCGTGCCAAAAATAAAACCGCAGCACTAGCCCTGGAAGCATTATCCGAAGCCTTAGCAGCCGAAGAACTAACAATGCTGCATGCCACCATGGACAGTGACAACGTGATACTCGACAAATGACCCAGGTCCACCTCATTTAAACCCGTAGACGAGATAGTCAAATTCCAAGTCCATCCGATGGATCCCACAAAGACAGCTTCCATTGGGACACAGTTGAACCCCGCAATGGACACCGCACTGCGAGACTTCTTGCGTGAGAATTGGGACATTTTTGCCTGGCACCCATCGGACATGCCGGGTATCCCACGAAGATTGGCCGAACACAACCTCAATATACTAAAAGGATACAAACCTGTCAAGCAGACTCTAAGGCGATTTTCAGAGCCTAAACGGCAAGCCATGGGGGAAGAGCTAGCCAAACTACTCGAGGCCGGATTCATCAGAGATATCAAGAATCCGGATTGGCTGGCAAATCTGGTAATGGTACCAAAGAAGGACAAATCCTGGTGCCTATGTGTCGACTTTAAAGACCTCAACAAGGCTTGCCGCAAGCATCCCTTTCCCCTCCCTCGCATTGATCAAATCATCAACGCCACAGCAAGACACGACTCGCTATGTTTCCTCGACGCATACTCTGGATACCATCAAATAAAAATGACAGAGTCTGACCAAGCTGCAACAGCTTTCATAACGCCATATGGTCCTTTCTGCTTCAACATTATGCCTTTCGGGCTTAAAAACGCCGGCGCAACCTATCAACGCATGATTCAGACATGCTTGGAAAAGAAAATCGGCAAAACAGTGGAGGCATATGTGGACGACGTCGTCATAAAAACAAGACACGTCGAAACCTTAATAGACGACTTGAGGCTTATGTTTGATAACCTCCGAACGTACGACATCAAGCTGAACCCGGAAAAATTCGCCTTTTGGCGTCCCCTCTGGGAAACTACTGGGCTTCATTGTTTCCAATAGAGGGATTGAAGTGAATCCGACGAAAATCCGAGCTCTGTCGCATTTGGCTATACCAACAGACCTCAAGCATATCCAGAAATTAGCTGGATGCGTGGCTGCTTTGAGCCGCTTTATCTCCAGGTTAGGAGAAAAGGCATTACCTCTTTACCGCCTTCTCCGGCGCACCGAACACTTCATGTGGGCGGATGCCGCCGCGTCCGGACTGGACGAAATAAAGACCTTATTGGCCAGTAATCCGGTCCTAACAGTGCCAAATATCGGTGAACCTATGCTGCTGTACATAGCTGCAACACATCAAGTTGTAAGCGCAGTGCTCGTCGTCGAACGAGAAGTTGACGGATACAAATTCCCGCTCCAAAAGCTGGTTTATTACGTATCCACGGTCCTCACCCCATGCAAATCCGAATACCCACACTATCAAAAAATAGCATACGCGGTCTTCATGGCATCCCGAAAGCTACGACACTACTTTCAAGAGTGTTCAATTACGGTGGCCTCCTGAGACGTCTCCATCGTATCTACTTTTCCAAACACTTTTGCCCTTGTTTTGGACTCTAACTTGTATGATTTGAATGGAACTAACCCGGACTGACGCTGTTTTCAGCAGAACTGCCATGGTGTTGTTTTTTGTGCAGAAAATAAAAATTCTCGGAATGTCCTGAAACTCCACGGAACACCTTAGAAAAAATAAAGAAAAATCCTCGCAAAAGATGAAGACCAGGGGGCCCACACCCTGTCCATGAGGGTGGGGGCGCACCCCTGGGCGCGCCCCCTACCTCGTGGGCCCCCTGGTGGCCCTCTGATGCCAACTCCAACTCCATATATTGGCTTTCGGGGAGAAAAAAATCAGAGAGAAGAAATAATCGCGTTTTACGATACGGAGCCGCCGCCAAGCCCTAATCTCTCTCGGGAGGGCTGATATGGAGTCCGTTCGGGGCTCCGAGAGGGGGATTCGTCGCTGTCGTCATCATCAACCATCCTCCATCACCAATTTCATGATTCTCACCACCGTGTGTGAGTAATTGCATCGTAGGCTTGCTGTTCGGTGATGGGTTGGATGAGATTTATCATGTAATCGAGTCAGTTTTGTTAGGGTTTGATCCCTAGTATCCATTATGTTCTGAGATTGATGTTGCTATGACTTTGCTATGCTTAATGCTTTTCACTAGGGCCCGAGTGCCATGACTTCAGATCAGAACCTATTATGTTTTCATGAATATATGTGTGTTCTTGATCCTACCTTGCAAGTCTGTAGTCACCTACTATGTGTTATGATCCGGCAACCCCGAAGTGACAATAATCGGGACAACTCCCGATGATGACCATAGTTTGAGGAGTTCATGTATTCACTATGTGCTAATGCTTTGTTCCGGTTCTCTATTAAAAGGAGGCCTTAATATCCCTTAGTTTCCAATAGGACCCCTCTGCCACGGGAGGGTAGGACAAAAGATGTCATGCAAGTTCTTTTCCATAAGCATGTATGACTATATACGGAATACATGCCTACATTACATTGATGAACTGGAGCTAGTTCTGTGTCACCCTATGTTATGACTGTTACATGACGAACCGCATCCAGCATAATTATCCATCACTAATCCGGTGCCTACGAGTTTTCCATATACTGGTTCTCGCTTATTTACTTTTCCGTTGCTACTGTTATAATCACTACAAAATACCAAAAACATTACTTTTGCTGTCTTTACTTTTGTTACCGTTACCACCACTATCATATTACTTTGCTACTAAACACTTTGCTGCACATACTAAGTTTCCAGGTGTGGTTGAATTGACAACTCAGCTGCTAATACTTGAGAATATTCTTTGGCTCCCCTTGTGTCGAATCAACAAATTTGGGTTGAATACTCTACCCTCGAAAACTGTTGCGATCCCCTATACTTGTGGGTTATCAAGACCTTTTTCTGGCGCCGTTGCCGGGGAGCATAGCTCTATTCGTTGAGTCACTTGGGATTTATATCTGCTGGACACTATGAAGAACTTGAAAGATGATCGAACTACTATTTTTCCCTCAACTATGAGGGGAGGTAAGGGACTGCCATCTAGCCTTGCACTAGATTCCCCTTCTATTATGAGTAAGTTTGCGACACCTAAACCTACTACTGCTATTGATTCTGATATGTCACATGTTATTGATGATGCCACTTCTGCTATGCACGATACTTATGATGAAACTACTTCTATGGTTGATACTACTATGCCACTTGGTGAATTTCTTGATGAGCAAATTGCTAGGTCTAGAGAAAGAGAAATTATTGAACCTGAACACGATGATGTGAGTGATGATGAACCTATGCCTGCTATTCTTGAGGGTTATCTTTTTGATGCTGAATCTTCTGCAGCTATTCTTGCTTGCCAGGATAGACGTGAACTTAAGAGGTTGCTAGTTAAATGGAGTAAAGAATCTTTTAGAGATAAAATGAGACCCGACCCTGCTTTTGCTACTTCACCTATCTGTGTGCCTGATCAGGATTATTATGATTTTTCCGTCGATCCATATATAATTACTTTGGTTGAATATGATCCTTTTTATGGCTATGAATCTGAAACTGTTGTGGCACATCTTACTAAGTTAAATGATATAGCTGCCCTGTTTACTAATAATGAGAGATCACGCTACCTTTATTTACTCAAGATATTTCCGTTCTCATTAAAGGGTGATGCTAAGATTTGGTATAATTCTCTTGATCCTGGTTGTGTGCAAAGTCCCTAGGATATGATTTATTACTTCTCTGCTAAATATTTCCCTGCTCATAAGAAACAAGCTGCTTTGAGGGAAATTTATAACTTTGTGCAAATTGAAGAACAGAGTCTCCCACAAGCTTGGGGGAGGCTTCTCAAGTTACTTAATGCTTTGCCTGATCATCCTCTTAAGAAACCTGAAATATTTGATATCTTTTATAATGGACTAACTGATGCTTCCAGAGATTACCTGGATAGTTGTGCTGGTTCTCTTTTCAGGGAAAGAACACCAGATGATGCTGAAATTCTATTGAATAATATGTTGGCAAATGAAAATAATTGGGCACCTCCTGAGCCAGTTCCTGAACCAATTACTGAGCCTATTTCTAAACCAACTCCGAAGAAGAGAGGTGTTCTATTTCTCAGTCCTGAAGATATGCAAGAGGCAAAGAAATCTATGAAAGAAAAAGGTATTAAAGCTGAAGATGTTAAGAATTTACCTCCTATTGAAGAAATACATGGTCTTAATTTACCGCCTGTTGAAGAAGTATATGATCTGAATTACTTATTTAATGAAGAACCTCCCGATATCCTGACACAGGTAGTAAAGGTAAATTCTCTCTATAGATATGATAAAGCTGAAGTCCCTCCTACTAAAATTGCTAGTCAATGCTTGGATGAGTTTGATGACTTTATGTTTAAGCAAGATGACTTTAATGCTTTTTTTGGTAGACAATTAAAACAGAATACCTTTATGATTAAATGCTTGGGTGATTATATGGCTGATATTAGAGGTGAACTTAAACTTGTTAGCAAGCATGCTTCTATGGTTACCACTCAAGTAGAACAAGTACTTAAAGCTCAGAAAGAAGTGCTTGATGAAATGAATAGTAAGAAAAATGATTATGCTGTTAGAGTGGCTACGAGAACTAGTAGAATGACTCAGGAACCTTTGTATCCTGAAGGCCACCCTAAGAGAATCAAGCAAGATTCTCAGAGAAACAATATTGATGTACCTAGTTCTTCTAAGAGGAAGAAAAAGAAAAATGATAGGACTTTGCAAACTTCTAGTGAACCTATTGCTGAACCACCTGAGAATACGAATGATATCTCTATTTCTGATGCTGAAACACAATCAGGTGATGAACATGAACCTAGTGATAACTTTAATGATAATGCTCATGTTGATGCTCAACCTAGTAATGATAATGATGTAGAAGTTGAACCTGCTGTTGATCTTGATAACCCACAATCAAAGAATCAACGTTATGATAAAAGAGACTTCGTTGCTAGGAAACACGGTAAAGAAAGGGAACCATGGGTTCAGAAACCCATGCCTTTTCCTCTGAAACCATCCAAGAAAAAGGATGATGATGATTTTGAGCGCTTTGCTGAAATGATTAGACCCATCTTTTTGCGTATGCGATTAACTGATGTGCTCAAAACAAATCCTTATGCTAAGTATATGAAAGATATTATTACTAATAAAAGAAAGATACCTGAAGCTAAAATTTCCACCATGCTTGCTAATTATACTTTTGAAGGTGGAATACCAAAGAAACTTGGAGATCCCGGAGTACCTACTATACCATGCTCCATTAAAAGAAATTATGTTAAAACTGCTTTATGTGATCTTGGAGCCGGTGTTAGTGTTATGCCTCTCTCTTTATATCGTAGACTTGATTTGAATAAGTTGACACCTACTGAAATATCTTTGCAAATGGCTGATAAATCAACTGCTATACCTGTCGGTATTTGTGAGGATGTGCCCGTTGTAGTTGCGAACGTTACTATTTTAACGGACTTTGTTATTCTTGATATTCCCGAGGATGATAGCATGTCTATTATTCTTGGAAGACCTTTCCTTAACACTGCAGGGGCTGTTATTGATTGCACCAAAGGTAGTGTCACTTTTCATGTTAATGGCAATGAGCACACGGTACATTTTCCGAGGAAACAACCTCAAGTTTATAGTATCAACTCTATTGAAAAAATCCCATCGATTATATTTGGAGGTTTTGAATTTCCTATCCCTACTATCGAGAAAAAGTATGATATTCTTATTGTTGGGGATTTTCATATCCCCGTTGAGGTAACTTAGTGCAATTCGAAGTTTCTCCGGTTCTGTGATTATTCGGAATGAGTTTGGTAACAAGACTTGATCAACCTTGTTAGTGGGTTCATTTTGATGATCACGAGATGGATGAAACTAGAAGCACAACTTTATGTACCCTCTTTATATTTCCTATTATTTAGTAGAAATAAAGTAAAATAGTATTTTTCTGTCTGTTTCCTGACTTATCCGTGCAATATAAAAATATCCTGAAAATAAAAGTCCTCGGAATGCCATGCCAATTTAATATGATTTTTTCAGGAATATTTAAGAATTTACTGTGCAAAAATTACCGCGGGGGGGAGCTGCCACCTGGCCACGAGGGTGGAGGGCACGCCCTACCCCCCTGGGCGCGCCCCCTGCCTCGTGGGCCCACGGTGGCCCTCCTCCACTTATTCCTGCACCCATCTTCTTCCTCTGTCTCACACAAACACGAAAAACCAACTCAAGCACGAGTTCCAGCCCCCGTTGCTGTGATTTTCGATCTCCTTGCTCAAAGCACCTCTTGCAAAACTGCTTGGGGAGATTGTTCCTTGGTATGTGACTCCTCCATTGGTCCAATTAGTTTTTTCTCTAGTGCTTTATTCATTGCAAATTTGTTCTGCATAGGTGACCATGTTCTTGAGCATGCATGTCAAATTTATATGGTTCCAGGTAGTTCCAATGCTTGATATAAACTCTAGGCACTTATGGGAGTTGTTTCTATCAATTTCATTGAAGTTAGTTCACTTTTATTTGAAGTTACTAAAAATTTTAGATTATTTCAGAAATAATGAAGACACTTTTGAGGGGTTCGTCGAGCCGAAGCTCTAAGGAAAAACAAAAGGAAGAAGAGGAGAAGCCCATATTTAATTTGCCTCGCATCGCGGAGGTCCGGCCATGTGAATGGCCTTCCGATGACTTCTTGAGGAGAGCCGGGATTTATGAGGATTTCTATTTATTGATTGAAAATGCTGGCCTCACCAACTTCCTCCACGACCAACGTCATCAGTATCTCTTACTCACAAATACTTTTGTGCAAAACTTCTACTTTTTCCCTAAGAAATCACCTCCAACAGTAGAGTTTCATTTATATGACGTTGTTAAAGAGATGACATTAGATGAATTCTGCGAGGTTTGCAGAATACCCTTTGAGGGCACCTTACATGAACCCCACCATAAGGAAGTAGAAGCTTTTATTAACACCATCACGGTGGGAGAAACCAGGAAGGTTTCTGATGCAAGGATCACTAGCATACATTTTCCTGTTTTACGCTACTTTGCCTTATTTGCTAGTCGTTGCTTAATTGGACGCGGGAACTGTGGGAACCTTAGCATTCCAGATATTATTATTTTGCTCCATGGTTTATACCGCAATAACTCTGTTAGTATGGGTGGAATTATTGCTAGACGGTTAAGTCTGAACCGCACTAAGGGCCCCATCTTTGGAGGCATTTATGCTTCATGCCTAGCTGAACATTTTGAAATACCTATTAGGCATGAGGAGAAAGAAGAAATAGCGCTGCCCCATGCTTATTTAGATTATAAGAGTATGATAGTGCATGGTTTTCTTGTTAAGAGTCGCGATGGGGAGCTCAAATATAAATTATACTTTGATAAACATCACCCTAAGACTATTACTTTGCCTGCTCCTTCATTGTTTAACTTGTCTGCCGAACCTCACATTGTTCCGTAGTCGGCTGTTCAAGCCTATCGGAACCCTGCACCAGCCCCGGAGCCGGAACCACAAGATGAGCCTCCACGACTATCTGTTTATTCTTGGGATCCAGAGGAGGCTGCCAGCCAGTGGCAGTCAGAGTCTTCTTCGTCACACTACGACCCCAGCTACACCTATGGGTATCCGCCAGGCCATCCCTGGCAATAGACCAACTTAGGCCAAAAACCAAAGCTTGGGGGAGTACGTATTTCCCACCGACATTACATTCATGTTCACACACACTCATTGCTAGATGTCGGTGCTCATACTTTTTCACTGTAATATCCATGCTAGTTTAAATTTCTTTTTCCTGCTTTCTTCCTGTGTGTTTGTTAAACCTTAAGAAAAAAACCAAATTTTTTTAGTGAGTTTACTTTTCATGCTTGTAGTAGAATTAAAAAGAAAACCCAAAAATATTTCCCGTTCTTCTTTTACTTGTTGGGAGCTTTCCAGTGTAAATAGTTTTTATTTCTTTTTCCTTTCTTTGGGGGTCGAGAAGACTATATTGAAAATACTTAGTGGCTCTCATATGCATGATTGTTTATTTAACATAGAGCCCATATTACTTGTCTTCTCTCTTGAGTTGAATGCTTGCAGATTCCAGCTTAGTCCAATGCACGCGCACTCTTATTATTATACACATCGTTCGGTCGTGCAAGTGAAAGGCAATAATGATGACATATGATGGACTTATTGGGAAGAGAAAAGGTGGTATGAACTCGACCTCTTTTGTTTTTGTAAATATGATGATTCATCGTTCTTGATTCAGCTATTATGAAGTAAACATATTTGCAATGACATTTAGAGATTATAGTTGCTTGTGCCATGCTTGATTAGCTATGAGTTATAATGGTTTACCTTGCGTGCCAACATGCTATTAGAATGATTATGATGTGGTATGAAAGGATGGTATCCTCCTTTAAATGTATTGAGTGACTCGACTTGGCACATGTTCACGCATGTAGTTGAATCAAATCAACATAGCCTTCATGATATTTATGTTCATGGTGGATTATATCCTACTCATGCTTGTATTCGGTGTAAATTAATTTTAATGCATGTTTACGACTATTGCCGCTCTCTCAGTTGGTCGCTTCCTAGTCTTTTGCTAGCCTTCACCTGTACTAAGCGGGAACACTGCTTGTGCATCCAAACTCCTTAAACCCCAAAGTTGTTCCATATGAGTCCACTATACCTACCTATATGCGGTATTTACCTGCCGTTCCAAGTAAATTTGTATGTGCCAAACTCTAAACCTTCAAATAAACATTCTGTTTTGCATGCTCGATTAGCTCATATGTCAACTAGAGCTGCCCTTATCTTCCGTGTTAGGCGGGTTATTCTCAAGAGGAGTGGACTCCGCTCCTCATTCACGATAAAATGGCTGGTAGCCGGGATGCCCAGTCCCAAGCTTTATGCAAACTAAATCAAAATAACTGCAAACAAAACTCCCCTGGGACCCGTTGAATGTTGGAGGCACTCATTGTTTCGAGCAAGCCATGGATTAATGCTTCTGGAGGAGGGGGGAGTATAAACTTTCCCATTCTGTTTGGGAACCGCCTATAATCTGTTTAGCATGGAAGATATCGTCGTCTTTTAGTTGTTATGTTGAAAATGAAAGTATGCCGCTCAAAATATAATTTATCTCTATTTCAAAATCGAGCTCTGGCACCTCTACAAATCCCTGCTTCCCTCTGCGAAGGGCCTGTCTATTTACTTTTATGTTGAGTCATCACCCTTCTTATTAAAAAGCACCCGCTGGAGAGCACACTGTCGTTTGCATTCATTATTATTGGTTTATATTGGGTATGACTTGACTGGATCTCTTTTACCATGAATTACAATGTTTAGTCAGTCCTTGATCTTTAAAGGTGCTCTGCATTTATGTTTTGCGGTCTCAGAAAGGGCTAGCGAGATACCATTTTGTTATATCATGTTATGATTATTTTGATAAAGTGTTGTCATCCTAGTTTTATTATTATGGCTCGCTAGCTGATTATGCTATTGATATGAGTAATTGTGAGACCTACGTGTCATTGTGAGTATGGTTAGTTCATAATAATTGCTGAAACTTGAATGCTGGTTGTTCATGTTTACAACATTAAGAGCAAACAAAGTTTGTAAAAGTTTTTCTTTTTTTCTTTCAGTTTGTCAACTGAATTGCTTGAGGACAAGCAAGGGTTTAAGCTTGGGGGAGTTGATACGTCTCTGTCGTATCTAGCTTTCCAAACACTTTTGCCCTTGTTTTGGACTCTAACTTGTATGATTTGAATGGAACTAACCCGGACTGACACTGTTTTCAGCAGAACTGCCATGGTGTTGTTTTTTGTGCAGAAAATAAAAATTCTCGAAATGTCCTAAAACTCCACGGAACACCTTAGAAAAAATAAAGAAAAATCCTCGCAAAAGATGAAGACCAGGGGGCCCACACCCTGTCCATGAGGGTGGGGGGCGCCCCCCTGGGCGTACCCCCTACTTCGTGGGCCCCCTGGTGGCCCTCCGACGCCAACTCCAACTCCATATATTGGCTTTCGGGGAGAAAAAAATCAGAGAGAAGAAATAATCGTGTTTTACGATACGGAGCCGCCGCCAAGCCCTAATCTCTCTCGGGAGGGCTGATCTGGAGTCCGTTCGGGGCTCCGGAGAGGGGGATTCGTCGCTGTCGTCATCATCAACCATCCTCCATCACCAATTTCATGATGCTCACCGCCGTTCGTGAGTAATTGCATCGTAGGCTTGCTGGACGGTGATGGGTTGGATGAGATTTATCATGTAATCGAGTTAGTTTTGTTAGGGTTTGATCCCTAGTATCCATTATGTTCTGAGCTTGATATTGCTATGACTTTGCTATGCTTAATGCTTGTCACTAGGGCCCGAGTGCCATGATTTCAGATCTGAACCTATTATGTTTTCATGAATATATGTGTGTTCTTGATCCTATCTTGCAAGTCTATAGTCACCTACTATGTGTTATGATCCGGCAACCCCGAAGTGACAATAATCGGGACCACTCCCAATGATGACCATAGTTTGAGGAGTTCATGTATTCACTATATGCTAATGCTTTGTTCCGGTTCTCTATTAAAAGGTGGCCTTAATATCCCTTAGTTTCCAATAGGACCCCGCTGCCACGGGAGGGTAGGACAAAAGATGTCATGCAAGTTCTTTTCCATAAGCACGTATGACTATATACGGAATACATGCCTACATTACATTGATGAACTAGAGCTAGTTATGTGTCACCCTATGTTATGACTGTTATATGACGAACCGCATCCGGCATAATTATCCATCACTAATCTGGTGCCTATGAGTTTTCCATATACTGGTTCTCGCTTATTTACTTTTCCATTGCTACTTTTACAATCACTACAAAATACCAAAAACATTACTTTTGCTGACTTTACTTTTGTTACCGTTACCACCACTATCATATTACTTTGCTACTAAACACTTTGCTGTAGATACTAAGTTTCCAGGTGTGGTTGAATTGACAACTCAGCTGCTAATACTTGAGAATATTCTTTGGCTCCCCTTGTGTCGAATCAACAAATTTGGGTTGAATACTCTACCCTCGAAAACTGTTGCGATCCCCTATACTTGTGGGTTATCACCTCCGAAGTACCACTCGACGACATAATAAATAACCGTGACGCTATGGGCCGGATCGCTAAATGGGCCATCGAGCTCCTTCCATTTGACATAACATACAAACCACGGCCGGCCATCAAGTCACAAGTACTAGCTGACTTTGTCGCTGAATGGATAGAAGCCGAACTCCCTAAAGAGTACGGCGCGTACTCTAACTGGATCATGCACTTCGACGGCTCTAAAATGCTGGCCGGATTGGGAGCAGGTGTAGTCCTGATGTCTCCCACCGGAATCACGGTCCAGTACATCCTCCAAATATTATACACAGACTCCAACAATGCAGCCGAATATGAGGCTCTGTTGCACGGTCTTCGGATGGCAGTCTCTATGGGAATCCAACGCCTAGAAGTGCACGGGGATTCAAACCTCGCAATATCACAAATAAACGGAGACTTTGATGCCAAGGATCCGAAAATGGCGGCCTACCATAATGCCGTCCTCACAATGTCAGCTCGGTTCGAGGGGCTCGAATTCCACCATGTGGCTCGAGAAAACAATCTAGCGGCGAACGTCCTCCCCCACATCAGCGCTAAACGAGACCCTGTCCCACCTAACATATTCCTGGAAATGTTGTTCAAGCCATCCGTAGTATGGGAAGGGGAGTCCGGCAATATTAGCACGGATCCGAACACACCCCCAGATTCCGAACCATCAGACATAATCGGAGGCTCTACCACCGAAATAACATCTTCGGCCCACGAAATCATGGTTGTAATCGCCCCGTGGACTGAGCTTTCTTGGCCTACTTAAATAGGCAGGAGCTCCCCGAAGACCAAAATGAAGCACGCTGCATCGTCCGGCGTTCTAAAGCTTACAAAGTCCATGAAGGGGAACTCTATAAGAAAAGTGCGACCGGAGTGCTCCAAAGGTGCATCTCCGAAGAGGAAGGGCGGCAGCTCTTGGCTGAAATCCACGCCGGACTGGGCGGGCACCACACCGCGGCTCGAGCACTAGTCAGCAAGGCCTTCCGTACAGGCTTCTATTGGCCAACGGCCCGAGAAGACGCATAGGACCTTGTCCAACACTGCGTCGGTTGCCAACTCTTCGCCAATCAGAGTCATATGCCCCCTACCGCTCTCCAAACAATCCCCATAACTTGGCCCTTCGCGGTCTGGGGGCTGGATATGGCCGGACCTCTTAAAGGGGGAAGCCATAAGAAAAAATACTTATTGGTCATGGTGGACAACTTCACCAAATGGATAGAAGCCAAACTAGTCAAAACGGCCGAATCTGGACCAGTAATAGACTTCATATCCGGGGTCGTACACCGATACGGTGTCCCCCACAGCATCATCACTGATAATGGCTCAAATTTCACAGCTGATGAAGTGAAAATGTGGTGCGGTAAAATGGGCATCAAGCTTGACTACGCTTCCGTCTACCATCCCCAAACAAACGGCCAGGTCGAACGGGCAAATGGTCTCATCATGAGCGGCATCAAACCCAGACTAGTGTGATCCTTGACAGAGTCGGATACGCATTGGGTCGAAGAGCTAGACTCCGTACTCTGGGGGCTGCGGACCACACCGAATCGCACCACCGGATATACACCATTTTTTATGGTGTACGGTGCGGAAGCAGTACTACCCTGTGACATAATACATGATTCGCCACGCGTACGCATGTATGAAGAGAAGGAAGCCGAGTTAGATCCGCAGGATAAATTGGATGCCCAGGAGGAGGAGCGCAACATCACAAAAGCCCGCTCCGCATTCTATCAACAGCAGGCTCAACGATACCAAAGCAGAGAAGTGCGGGCCAAAACTTATAATATTGGCGAGCTCGTTCTACGCCTACCGGGGAAGAAGAAGGACAAGCTCAAACCCAAGTGGGAAGGCCCCTTCGTCATTGACAAAGTTCTCACCGGAGGAGCGTACCGCTTACGTAATGCATTCGATAACAAACTCGAGCCGAACCCATGGAACGAGGCCAGACTCTGGAGATTCTCCGCCTAGTGCCGAACTCAGTGTTCGTCTCCTTATCCCCTCCCTTTTAATTATGCCCCCTCCCTTTTCCCTTCTCGAACCTTTTTTCTTTCTCTTCACACAAAGTATTTAATACAGTACGGACTCTCGGATCACTCCGGCCGCACTATGTGTGTAAGTAATACCTGGGGGCTTCCTATACGGAAGCTAAAAATAATTACTCTAATGGCTTTTTGCCCATCATATATGCGTTTCTTTTTCCATATGTGCCTTTTCTTCACCATTATATGCATCGATTTGACTTAAGATGTGACCAAGTCAGGTTGCCTGGCTCTTGTGTTTATGCCCTACGTTTCCGTTAATTTGGCTAGGGCATAAGGGGAGCACCTCTGCGATTGTTACTGCCAGTTCAGCCGGATGTGTACCTCAGACTGGGTGAAGCTGAAAGCTAGCGTCCTTAAGAGAATATTCGGTCGGTGAACAAAAGATGTATTCGTTTATTACAACGTAAATCTCCAGAAGTTTTGTATCCTACGCTCTTGTTCGCAATCCGGACATGTGCATCAATGCATGCGTACCCAGGGAAAGGAACCCCTAACGGAACTATTCTCCCTGGAAGATGTTTCTTACTATCCATGTAATATAACATAACTAGTTGGGTACTTGTCTGTTTAAGCACTTATGACCCCTACATCTGGTTTCCACGCATACCCCGGTTCTGTATAACTGATCGGATATTCGGACACACCCCGGACTGTAGGATCCGGGGGCTGAAGCGAAAAGGTCCGCCATGACTAACGATTTTAATCCGGCTAGGGACTAATTATGTACATTGAATTACACAGTCACTTGGACTGATTATATTCCTCCTCTATACCATCCAACATGCTATCTAGCTTACAATCCTGTTGAGAATACTTTGCGGCTAACGCTACCTGGTCATATACCAGACTCACAGTAATTTCTTGCCCATCTGGCCCCGCCGGTCCGACTTCGGCCATATGGTTCGGGTCCAGCTTGGTGTAGCGCGTCTTCACCATAGCCCAGGCTTCTCTTGCACCTTGCCGGCAAGATGACATCTTCCACAATCGGAAGCGCCACCGTGCTCCTTGAAGCATATCCACAAGCTCCCCCACGCCAGTCGGCTGGAAGCTTGACGGCCACAAGGCCTGAGCAACGCCCTACATCACCTACCAAGCTTGCTCGTGCACTGGTGAGAGGTCTTGTAGTAAATCGCCTGCAGATGAGGGCATCTCCCCCTTAGGGAGACCCATTAACATTCCTACAAGCAAAATCCTTTCAAAATACTTCCTCGCCGAACTATACTACAGTTCGTCTAGGCACTTACCATAAATGCCGCGTCGAAGCCTTTTGTTCTCCTTAACAGAGTCCGCCAGCTGAGCGCGGACGTCTTTTAATTTCACGTCTAGCTGGACTTTGGCATCTTGAAGATTGTCCTTCTCCTGCCTAACTTGTGTAAGAACGCGCTCGCCAGCCTTTAGCTGCCTTTTGAGATGTGATTTGTCATCTCTTACGCCCTCCAGATTCACCCCGGGATTGTCTGCAGAATTTTCTGCTAGACTTATCATACTAGCCTACTACTAACTGGTGCATCTTCGTACAATTGAGACAAATGTTACCAGATGAGGGCTTCTGGGATTCCTCTAACTTGGCAACTGTGGCCCTCAGCTGGGCCTTGCACTCCTCCAGCTCCCGAGACAATTGCTCATTCTTATCTACAAGGACATGTGCTTAAATTGATCCTTAAGACAGTTGTTCCAACCGTTTCAAGTCTCAGGGGCTACTGCTATACATGCTTATCAATTTTTCTTACCCGTATATCTTTGGTATACTGGTCCGTCACTCGGGAAAGCCCGCCTTGAGCAGCTCGGATGTATGTGTCTCCCGAATTGAAGGCATTAAATGCCTCTTCGGAAAAGATGTTGTTCTCAAGTACGGCCCGTCGGCGCCGGTGATTCATGGCGCTCTCTACTTCGGAATTCGTGGCCGAGAGCATATCCGCGTCCTCTGTCGGAGAACTATGCGGCATCGGCCCCGCTCCCGCTTCCGCTCTCGAAGCCGGTTCTGGAGTCCGGCTGATGAGGGCGTGATTGGCGGGATCCCCGGATATAGTCCGGCTACTCCTCTTCCTACCAGACACAAGGGGTGTTGTTATACTTCAAAATACCATAATCACAGCACAGGTTTTTGCCTTACCTCTATAGCGGCGTGTCGACCCTTACCGCCTTCCTCTTAAGCCTGCCCGATCTGGACGCCCGTGGCCGACGAGTCCCTAGGGGCTCGGCCCCGCGCTCTGACCGTCTTCTCTGCAAAAACACGACACTTCAAGGGTAAGGCATGACATTTGAAAGGAGTCCTCTTTGGAGGATAGGGTTTTTTGGCCTGGCTTACACGCGATGTAGGTAGCAGTCCGGGATAATTGGCAATAAAGGCCACTGAGGCGCCATCACAGCTCCCTTGATAAAATATCTCGTTGACAAGCTCCACGGTAATATCTGGATCTTCTTCGAGTCCTGGATCTAGGGCCCTTCCGGGGTCCTCTGGCTGCGGGGAGGGGCTGGAGATTCCTTCTAATGCCCTCCTCAGTTCCTGCTCAGAAATATCGAGGCAGATAATCTTAGCGAAGAATGCCACAATAAGTGAAGCGGGGAAAGGAATGACGACTTACCCAGTTTGGGGGGTTGTACATGGAGAATCCATCCCGCGGTTTAATATGAAGGAATTCTTCCTCTTCCCCTTTGTATAAATCGGACAATATCCTTGCCAGAGCAGTGGCGGAGTCCGGACCCTTACGGCCACAGCGAGTGACATCATCTTCCCCATTGAAGTGCCACATGGGCTTCCCTCGATATTTAAGCGGTTGCACTCCCCGCGTTATGCATATTGCCATAACCTCGACTATTGTCAGTCCGGATTTGGACAGTAACTTTATCCTGCTCATCAGGAAATGTATTTCCCTGGTATCCTCCTCTTGGGGGCCCCGAGGGCGCCATCTTAGATGTGCCCTCGGCAGGGCGTTACTGAACTTGGGGAGACCTGTCCGGACTGGATCCGGAAGGGGAACGTCTTCAATGTAAAACCACTCTGAAGGCTAGTTCTCTGGTGCCTTCTTGGGAGTGTCGGATAGGTATCCGGTCTCGGCAATGCGCCATACTTCAGCCCCACCCACTTGACATAGGGATTCTCCCTAGTTGCGGGGCACAAGGCAGAACACCATCTTGCATAACCCGAAGTGAGCGTCGCAGCCTAGGAATAGCTCACAAAGGGCAACATACCCTGCTATATGTAGTACGGAGGCAGGGGTAAAGTTGTGTAATTGGAGGCCGTAGAACTCCAGGAGCCCGCGAAGGAACGGGTGGATGGGAAACCCGACGCCCCTTAGCAGATGCGGGATGAGGCATATTCGCTCCTCTAGAGATGGATTAGGAGATCCCTCCACCTGTTCCATGCCGTTATAGGTGGCTATTCCGGCTCAGACGGGGACCATGAACACTGGCGGGAGAAACCCTTGGGTTTGTAACACTATCAAATGGCTATGAGGAACTGAACACTCTTCCCAGTCCCCCGGCTTGGAGCGAGGAGAGCGAGCAGAAGAGCTGCGACGACCGGCCATGTTGGAATGGTTTTTCTGGAGCGCTCTGTTGGATGCCTGCTCGAGGGGGGAGAGTGAGGTTTGGATCTGAGAATCCCTATCTCTTCAAATATACGGTCAGCCCGAAGGATTGGGGGTGGCAAATGCAAAAATGCCTCGACCCTTCGCATTCGCTCGACACATGGAGATGGTCATTATTGAGGCACTGAAGCCGAGGAGTACAACATTGATGGGATGCCAGACACTATTCATCATCATAGGTACTTTGGAGTATTCGGAGATGGAACCCGCCTTGCAATGCCGAAGACAAGACTGCGCGCCGGACTCATCGTCATTGAAGCCTGGTTCAGGGGCTACTGAGGGAGTCCTTGATTAGGGGGTATCCGGACAGCCGGACTATATACATCATCTGGACTATTGGAGCATGAAGATACAAGACTCAAGACTCTGTCCCGTGTCCGGATGGGACTCTCCTTTGCGTGGAAGACAAGCTTGGCGATCCGGATATTGTATTTCCTTCTTTGTAACCGACTCCGTGTAAACCCTAGCCCTCTCCGGTGTCTATATAAACCAGAGGGGTTGGTCCTTAGGAGGCCGATCACAACTACAATCATAATCATCATAGGCTAGCTTCTATGGTTTGGCCTCTACGATCTTGTGGTAGATCTACTCTTGTACTACTCATATCGTCAATATTAATCAAGCAGAAAGTAGGGTTTTACCTCCATCGAGAGGGCCCAAACCTGGGTAAACATTGTGTCCCTTGCTTCCTGTTACCATCAGCCTAAGACGCACAGATCGGGACCCCCTACCTGAGATCCGCCGGTTTTGACACCGACAATAGTCCCTAGCCGGATTAAAAATCATTTGTCATGGCGGACCTTTTCACTTCAGCCCCTGGATCCGATATTCCGGGGTGTATCCGAATACCCGCTCAGTTATGGAGAACCGGGGTATGCGTGGAAACCAGGCATAGGGGTCATAAGTGCTTGAACAGACAAGTACCCAACTAGCTATGTTATATTACATGGATAGTAAGAAACATCTTCCAGGGAGAATAGTTCCATTAGGGGTTCCTTTCCCTGGGTACGCATGCAACAATGTACATGTCCGGACTGCAAACAGAGACGCAGGATACAAAACTTCTGGGGATTCTTGTTGTAATAAACGAAAGGAACATCTTTTGTTCACCGACCGAATATTCCCTTAAGAACGCTAGCTTTTGGCTTCACCTAGTCTGAGGTACACATCCGACTGAACCGGCAGTAATAATAGCAGAGGTGCTCCCATTATGCCCTAGCCGAATTAACAGGAACATAGGGCATAAACACAAGAGCCAGGCAACCTAGCATGGCCACATATTAAGTCATATCGATGCATATAATGGTGAAGAAAAGGCACATGTGGAAAAAGAACGCATATGTGATAGGCAAAAAGCCATTAAAGTAATTATATTTATCTTCCGTATAGGAAGCCCCCAGGTATGGCTTACACACATAGTGCGGCCGGAGTGATCCGAGCGTCCGCACTGTATTGAGTACTTTGTGTGAAGAAGGAAAAAGGTCGAGAAAGGAAAAAGGAGGGAACATAATTAAAAAGGTGGGGGTAAGTAGACAAACACTAAGTTCGGCACTAGGTGTAGAATCTCTGGAGTCTGGCCGCGTTCCATGGGTTCGGCTCGAGTCTGTTATCGGATGCATTACGTAGGCGGTACGCTCCTCCGGTGAGAACTTTATCAATAACAAAGGGACCCTCCCACTTAGGTTTGAATTTGTCCTTCTTCTTCTCCGGTAGGCGTAGAACAAGTTCGCCAATATTATAAGTTTTGGCCCGCACTTCTCTGCTTTGGTACCATCGAGCGGGCTGCTGATAGAATGCGGAATGGGATTTTGCGACGCCACGCTCCTCCTCCAGGGCGTCTAAATTGTCCTGCCGATCTAACTCAGATTCCTTCTTTTCGTACATGCGCACGCGAGGCGAATCATGTATTATGTCGCAGGGTAGTACTACTTCTGCGTCGTCCACCATAAAAAATGGTGTATATCCGATGGTGCGATTTGGCGTGGTCCGCAGACCCCAGAGTACGGAGTCGAGCTCCTCGACCCAGTGCGTGTCCGATTTTGTCAAGGATCGCACTAGTCTGGGTTTGATGCCGCTCATGATAAGACCGTTTGCATGTTCGACCTGACCGTTTGTTTGGGGATGATAGACGGAGGTGTAATCGAGCTTAATGCCCATGTTGCCGCACCAAGTTTTCACTTCATTGGCTGTGAAGTTTGAGCCATTGTCAGTGATGATGCTGTGGGGGACGCCGTATCGGTGTACAACCCCGGATATGAAGTCTATCATTGGTCCGGATTCGGTCGTTTTGACTAGTTTGGCTTCTATCCATTTGGTGAACTTGTCCACCATGACCAATAAGTATTTTTTCTTATGGCTTCCCCCCTTAAGGAGTCTGACCATATCCAGCCCCCAGACCGCGAAGGGCCAAGTGATGGGGATTTTTTGGAGAGCGGTAGGGGGCATATGGCTCTGATTGGCAAAGAGCTGGCAACCGACGCAGTGTTGGACAAGGTCTTGTGCGTCTGCTCGGGCTTTAGGCCAATAAAATCCTGTGCAGATGTCCTTGCTGACAAGTGTCCGAGCCGCAGCGTGGTGTCCGCCAAGTCCGGCGTGGATTTCAGCCAAGAGCTGCCGCCCTTCCTCTTCGGAGATGCATCTTTGGAGCACTCCGGTCGCACTTTTCTTATAGAGTTCCCCCTCATGGACCTTGTAGGCTTTGGAACGCCACACGATGCAACGTGCTTCATTTTGGTCCTCGGGGAGCTCCTGCCTATTTAGGTAGGCCAAGAAAGGCTCAGTCCACAAGGCGACTACAACCATGATTTCGTGGGCCGAAGGTGTTATTTCGGTGGCGGAGCCTCCGATTATGTCTGATGGTTCGGAATCTAGGGTGTATTCGGATCCGTGCTAGTGTTGCCGGACTCCCCTTCCCATACCACGGATGGCTTGAACAACCTTTCCAGGAATATGTTGGGTGGGACAGGGTCGCATTTAGCACCGATGCGGGCGAGGATATCCGCCGCTTGATTGTTTTCTCGAGCCACATGGTGGAATTCGAGCCCCTCGAACCAAGCTGACATTTTGAGGACGGCATTACGGTAGGCCGCCATTTTCGGATCCTTGGCATCAAAGTCTCTGTTTATTTGTGATATTGCGAGGTTTGAATCCCCGCGCACCTCTAGGCGTTGAATGCCCATAGAGACTGCCATCCGAAGACCGTGCAAGCCTTGTTGAGGTCTTTGAAGTCGACGCATAGGCGCCAGGATTTGTCCTTCTTTGGTACCATTACCAGATTTGCTAGCCGATCCGGATGCTTGATATCTCTGATGAATCCGGCCTTGACTAGCTTGGCTAGCTCTTCCCCCATGGCTGTCCATTTGGGCTCTGAGAAGCGCCTAAGAGTCTGTTTGACATGCTTGTATCCTTTCAGTATATTGAGGCTGTGTTCGGCCAGTCTGCGTGGGATGCCCGGCATGTCCGAAGGGTGCCAGGCAAAAATGTCCCAATTCTCGCGTAGGAAGTCTCGTAGTGCAGCGTCCATTGTGGGGCTCAACTGTGTCCCGTTGGAAGCTGTCTTCGTGGGATCTGTTGGATGCACCTAGAATTTGACTATCTTGTCTGCGGGTTTAAATGAGGTAGACTTGGGTCGCTTGTCGAGTATCACGTCATCCCTGTCCATGGTGGCGCGCAGCATTGTTAGTTCTTCATCTGCTAGAGCTTCGGATAATGCTTCCAGGGCTAGTGTTGCGGTTTTGTTTTCGGCGTGAAGTGCGACGTCCGGATCACTGGCTAGAGTGATGATTCCATTGGGTCCGGGCATTTTAAGCTTCATGTACCCGTAATGGGGTATAGCTTGAAAGCGTGTGAACGCGTCCCGCCCTAAAAGGGCGTGGTATCCGCTGCTGAAAGGAGCCACTTGGAATGTGATTTCTTCGGACCGTAATTCTCTGGAGTGCCGAATACCACATCGAGTGTGATTTTTCCCGCACACCGTGCTTCCCGACTAGGGATGATTCCCCTAAAGGTTGTGCCGCTTTGCTCAATGCGGCTTTTATCAATTTCCATCTTGTTGAGTGTTTCTTCGGAGATCAAGTTTAATCCGCTTTCCGCCGTCCATGAGTACTTTAGTGAGCCGAAAGCCATCCACGATTGGGCTAAGGACCAAAGCGGCTGGTGCCCGGACTATCTGGAATTGAGGCTCATCACTCGCACTGAAAGTTATAGAAGTGTCGTTCCACGGATTTATTTTTGCCACATGCCAAATTTCAGTGAAATTTCGATGAGCTCGCTTGCGCCTATTGTTTGAGGCGAAAGTCTCGAAGACTGTTAGTACCGTATTGTTTTCTTTGGCGGGATGTTGTTCTGCTTTATGGCTTACAAGAAGATCCTTGCCACTTTTTGCTACCTGCCGGAGTATCCAACATGCTCTAAGGCTATGTGTTGGTGTAGTGTCTGGCGTGCTGTGGAGTTTACATGGCCCATTGAGCCATTCTTCCAATACTGTTCCACGTCCTGGGGTGGGCTTTGGTTTCTTGGGGATTGGATTGGCTGACTTACGAGAGTTCGCTCGTTTAGTTCGGACAAAGGTTTTAGTGAGAGCCGGACTATCCCAAAATTCTGCTTGGGTTTTCCAGGCGCTTTCCATCGCATAGTACTTCTGTACTATGGCTGCTAAGTCAGCAAAGTGTGCTATGTCACGGTGACTTATAGCATTAAAGATCCCTTTGTTCGTGCAGTTTTTGCAGAAAAGTGAGATTGCGTCTTCCTCACGACAGTCCTTGACCTTGTTTAGCACAAGGAGGAATCTGGCCCAATAGCGATGTACTGTATCTTGGGGCTCTTGTCTGATATGGGAGAGACAGTTTAAGTCCGGGTGAGTGGGTGTAGCTGAATCTGGATTCTGATCCGATCTGACGCCTAGGGGCAGAGGAGTTTCCGGGCTTGATAGCTCGGGATCCGGGGTGCTGCCTGATTTTTCCGGTCCGATACCTGATTCTAAGTCCGGGGTCTGGGTCATGTCCTCCCGTGAGCGGGTATCCGGCTCAGAGAGCTCGGTAATTCAGACATAATTCGTCCTCAAAATACAGGGATAATCCGTATGTGGCTCCTCCACTATTGCTATCTCGTGGGTGACCAGCGAGGATTTAATATCCCTTTGGTCGGGTTTAAGCCCGATCGGGTCATAGTCTGTAGCGACTCCCAGAGCGGCGATGCGATCCAAGAGCTCATTAAGGGAGGAGAGCTCCCTTGGATCCATCTGTTCGGCGAGTTCCGAATTGATGTGGAGGTTATTCGTGATGACCCGAGAGGTCATCGTTGGTGCGGCAGCCGATTGGGCGATCATGATGAAGTTGCCTAGTCGAAGAGTTTGGCCTAAGGCCAACGCTCCCCCCGAGGTGATGTTGTCCTGGACAACGAGACGGGCCGTTGAGCCTTGCAGCAATGACACAGAGGAACTCTCAATGAAAGCACCAATGTCAGTGTCAAAACCGGTGGATCTCGGGTAGGGGGTCCCGATCTGTGCGTCTAAGGCTAATGGTAACAGGAGGCAAGGGACACGATGTTTTACCCAGGTTCGGGCCCTCTCGATGGAGGTAAAACCCTACTTCCTGCTTGATTGATATTGATGATATGGCTATTACAAGAGTTGATCTACCACGAGATCGTAGAGGCTAAACCCTAGAAGCTAGCCTATGATGATTATGAGTATGTCTCTAAGGACTAAACCCTCCTGTTTATATAGACACCGGAGAGGGCTAGGGTTTACATGGAGTCGGTTACAAAGAAGGAAATATAATATTCAGATCGCCAAGCTTGTCTTCCATGCAAAGGAGAGTCCCATCCGGACACGGGACGAAGTCTTGAGTCTTGTATCTTCGCGGTCCAACAGTCCGGCCAAAGTATATAGTCCGGCTGTCTGGATAGCCCCTAATCCAGGACTCCCTCAGTGATGCCTATGTTCATGATCATTGCCTTAGATGTCATCATAATTATGCACTTTTCTATCAATGGCTCGGCAGTAATTTTTTCACCCACCATAATATATGCTATCTCGAGAGAAGCCACTAGTGAAACCTATGGCCCCCGGGTCTCTTTTCCATTATATCGAATCTTGTTTACATCTTGCTAGTTTCTGATCTACTATTTGGAAATCTTTACTTTCCAATCTATAAACCAAAAATATTTACTTTACCGTTTATCTATCTCTATCAGATCTCACTTTTGTGAGTGACCGTGAAAGGATTGGCAACCCCTTTATCGTGTTGGTTGCAAGTTCTTGATTGTTTGTGCAGGTATTCGGTGACTTGTGCATCGTCTCCTACTGGATTGATACCTTGGTTCTCAAAACTAAGGGAAATACTTACACTACTTTGCTGCATCACCCTTTCCTCTTCAAGGGAAAACCAAAGCAAGGTCAAGAGGTAGCACATGCGCATACGTTATTTGTTTTGTTGTGTGCATGTGTTGGATACTTGGACTTTGTGTCGACTTCCACTTCATGTGAGTTGACCATTCGAGCTCTTGAGAGCGAGCCTTATACATTCTACCACGACTCACTTCTACACCGCTTTTGCATGTTTTTCGGCATTGTGAAGGATGCACAAGCACATTCTTTCAAGGTGATATCCTTCTCTTTTGAGAACCCCCAAACCATGAGAAGGATATTATGGATCATACTACTTGTGTTGCTTGCACCATGAGACTTATTGGCCATCTTGGACCATTTGATTGCACACATGTTAGAGATCATGCTTTGACTTGTCATTTTCCCCATTCCATGCATCATGATATATATGCCTTGTGTGTTGCATCCGACTTGTGGATTACTTGCTCCAATCATCTGATTGGTTGCAACAATGTCATTTCTTCACATATGCCATGTCCCATTGATTGCTACATGATTGACTTGATGGCCTCACACATGATGAACAATTTCTCTTTCTATTGTGTTGAGTGCCACACTATATTCACTACACCCTATGCACATTATGCTTGGATTGTCTTGCACTTGACCCATGTGTGTAGACATATCATCTTCTTTGGTGTTGTGAATGATTCTTATGCCTACCATAGACCTTTCGTTGAGAAATTTGTGAATGCTTGCTATGAACTTGAGGTAGATGCTTATTCTCTTGTCACACATATTTGCATCCCTACCTCACATGCTTGTTTACATGATGACCTTGATTTTGCTCACATTATGTGCTTATATGCCATGCCACAATCCCATTCCCATGTCACACCATATGCTATGCTTGATGACGACACTTGTTTGGTGAATCACCACTTGAATGCTTGGTTGTGCACTAATGCTAACCACGTTTGTTTTTCCAAGTGTTTGTTGTCCTTGCTTCTTTTGAAGGAATCCCAAGACGGTGCGACATTGGAGAGTGTCCATTTCAATCTTCAAGATGACAAGTACTTAGTGATCGTCCACTTCCACATGGCGACGCCATCTCTTTCCCATGGTGATTTGGTTTTCGATGCGAGGTTGGATCTTTACCAAGGGGGAGGAGATGATGCAGAGCATCCTATGGACATCACCATGTCAAGAGTCCGTTCGGCAAGTGACACGTGTGACATCTACTTCACATACACAAAGGTAAATCATCTCCTTTACGTGTGTCCACTTGACCCATTCGAGGATGGTATAATACTTGACACTCCTCTCGTTTGCATACATAGGTATTGTCGGAACCCCATGGACGAGGAGGAGGAGTGCGAGCGCAAGTGTACAACTACACCATCCGTGAGAGAAGCATGGAAAAGAAGGAAGAAGAGAAATCTTCCTGCACATAAATATCGGTACAACCGCCCAACTACCGGTCGACCGGTACAACCGCCCAACTACCAGTCAACCTTCTGCAATCAAGCGGCACAAGACTGGTACAGCCCCGGTTTTTCCCTTAGCTGCGACTAGACTGATACTACTAGTCCATACCTTCGCGAACACCTCCAGAAACCGGTACCTGAGCTCCTAGCAGTACAACCGCTCGCATATATGCTACAACCGGTCTTCCTACGAGCAGTAAAAGGGTAAACGACCCATGGAACCCCCAACTTACCCCTTGGACTATTAGTACTTGTCCCCTAGCTCCGAATTAGGGTTAGCAAAGTGACAACTCATTTGTATGTGAGCTTTGCTCCTACCTACCTCTACTCTTGAGAGAGAGAGAGAGAGAGAGAGAGAGAGAGAGAGAGAGAGAGAGACTACCACTCCCATGGAGTTCAAGGCCTCCATGTGAGAAGATCCTGCGGGATATCGTCAAGGCCCCTCACGGGACGATCTGTCTAGGATATCATCAAGACCTCCTCTTGGAGATGAACTTTACCTTGTATCTTTCCCTTTGTTGTTCATGTACCTTGTGGATCTTGTGTGTTTGATTGTCTAGTGGATGTGTGTTTGGACTTGTTCTTGAGTGTTTCCTCTCATGATTTCCCTCATGTTTCCCCTCGCCTTCTTCATGTTCTTCGCGGGATCCCTCCATTTCGTGAAAGATTGGGCATCTAGGGTTCTACCCTACATCACTACTGGCACAAACCCTCAGCCTTGAGGGTGGACTACTCCCTTCTCATCATGGTGGCCACCGGGATGATGAAGATGGCCTCCGGTGATGATTTGCCCCTCTGGCAGAGTGCCGGAACAGAGTCTAGATTGGTTTTTCATGGCTATAGAGGCTTGCTGCGGCGAAACTTCTGATCTAGGGTTATTTCTGGGGGTTTCTACACACACACACACACACACACACACACACACACATATATATATATATATATATTACATGCTGAAATTTAATGTCACTTGTCAGTATGGAAAATCATCCTTTAAGGGGCTTGTTCGGGGTATCTTCACCTCGACCGGAAGAGAGTTGCTCCTCAACCTACTGCACCTACTGAAAATATTTATTATGAAATTCCTTCGGGTATGATAGAGAAACCGCTAGCTAATCCTTATGCAGGAGATGGAACAATACATCCTGATATGTATCTAATCTATGTGGATGAAGTTTGTAGATTATTTAAGCTTGCAGGTTTACCAAGAGATGAAGTCGAGAAGAAGGTTTTCCCTTTATCTTTGAAGGGAAAGGCATTGACATGGTATAGGCTATGTGATGATATTGGAGCTTGGGATTACAACCGATTGAAATTGGAACTTTATCAAAAAAAAAATCCTATGCATCTGGTTCATCGGGATCGGAATTATACATAATTTTTGGCCTCGTGAAGGAGAAAGTATCGCTCAAGCTTGAGGGAGGCTTAAGTCAGTGTTATATTCATGCCCCAATCATGAGATCTCAAGAGAAATTATTATTCAGAACTTTTATGCTCGACTTTCTTGTAATGATCAATACATGCTCCATACATCTTGTACTGGTTCTTTTATGAAGAAGACTATTGAATTCAGATGGGATCTTTTGGAAAGAATTAAACGCAACTCTGAAAATTGGGAGCTCAACGAAGGTAAGGAGTCAGGTATAAAGCTTCAATTTGATTGTGTTATAACTTTTATGGATACCGATGCCTTTAATAATTTTAGCACTAAATATGGACTTGACTCTAAGATAGTAGCTTCTTTTTGTGAATCATTTGCTACTCATGTTGATCTCCCTAAGAAGAAGTGGTTTAAATATCATCCTCCCATTGAAGTAAAAATAGTAGAACCCCTTGAAGCTAGAGAAGAAAATACTACTTATAGTGTTGATCCAGTTATCCCTACTACTTACATTGAGAAACCACCTTTTCCTATTAGGATAAAAGAACATGCTAAAGCTTCAGCTGTGGTTCACAAGAGTTATACCAGAACACCTACACCCTCTGAACAAATTAAAGTTGAACCTAATATTGCTATGGTTAAAGATCTCTTGGCTGAAAATATTGATGGGCATGTTCTTTATTTTTGTGATGAAGCCACTAGAATTGCTAAACCCGATGAAAAAGATACACATAGACCTATTGTTGGCATGTGTGTTGTCTCTATTAGGAGATCATATTTATCATGGCTTATGTGATTTGGTTGCTAGTGTAAGTGCAATTACGTTTACTTTATATCAAGAAATTATGAATGATTTTGCACCTGTTGAGATAGAAGATATTGATGTTACTATTAAGCTTGCTAATAGAGATACTATTACACCGCTTGGCATTGTTAGATATGTTGAAGTCTTGTGTGGGAAAATAAAATACCCTACTGATTTTCTAGTTCTTGGTTCTTCACAAGATGATTTTTGTCCGAGTATATTTGGTAGTACTTTCCTGAACATGATTAATGCTAAGATAGATTGTGAGAAAGAAACTGTTAATGTAAGTTTTGGTGATGTGTCTCATGAGTTTAATTTCTCCAAAAAATTTAGACAACCCCATGATAAATAATTGCCTAGTAAGGATGAAATTATTGGTCTTGCTTCTATTGTTGTGCCTCCTGCTGATCCTTTAGAACAATATTTGTTGGACCATGGAAATGATATGCATATGAATGAAAGAAATGAAATAGATGAGATATTCTTTAAAAAATGCCTGTTTTGAAACACAATTTGCCTGTTGAGACTCTTGGAGATCCTCTTCCACCCAAGAGCGATCCCGTGTTTTAGCTTAAACAATTACCTAATACTTTAAAATATGCTTATCTTGATGAAAAGAAGATATATCTTGTTATTATTAGTGCTAACCTTTCAGAGCATGAAGAAAATATATTATTAAAAACTCTGAGGAAGCACCGTGCCGCTATTGGATATACTCTTGATGATCTTAAGGGCATTAGTCCCACTCTATGTCAGCATAAAATTAATATGGAACCTGATGCTAAACCAGCTATTGATCACCAACGAAGGTTGAATCCTAAGATGAAGGAAGTGGTAAGAAATGGAATATTAAAGCTTCTGGAAGCAAGTATGATCCATCCCATAGCTAATAGTAGATGGGTAAGTCTTGTTCATTGTCTCCCTAAGAAGGGAGGTATTACTGTTGTTCCTAATGATAAAAATGAACTGATCCCACAAAGAATTATCATAGGTTATAGAATGGTAATTGATATTATAAAATTAAACAAAGCTACTAGGAAAGATCATTATCCTCTACCTTTCATTGATAAAATGCTAGAAAGACTATCAAAACATACACATTTCTGTTTTCTAGATGGATATTCTGGTTTTTCCCAAGTACCTGTGTCACAAGAAGATCAAGAAAGAACTACTTTTACATGCCCTTTTGGTAATTTTGCCTATAGACGTATGCCTTTTGGTTTATGCAATGCACCTCTACCTTTCAAAGATGTAACTGTTATATTCTCTAACTTTTGTGAAAAGATTGTTGAGGTTTTCATGGATGATTTTTCCATATACGGAACTTCTTTTGATGATTGCTTAAGCAACCTTGATCGGGTTTTGCAGAGATGTGAGAAACTAATCTTATCTTGAATTGGGAGAAGTGACACTTTATGGTTAATGAAGGTATTGTCTTGGGGCATAAAATCTCTTAAAGATGTATTGAAGTTGATAAAGTAAAGTTGATGCAATTGAAAAATGTCGTGTCCTAAAGATATCAAAGGTATAAGAAGTTTCCTTGGTCATACTGGTTTCTATAGGAGATTTATTAAAGACTTCTCTAAAATTTCTAGGCCTCTTACTAATCTTTTGCAAAAATATGTTCCATTTGTTATTGATGATGGTTGTTTACATGCATTTTAAATACTTAAGAAAGCCTTAATCTCTGCACCTATTGTTCAACCACCTGATTGGAACCTACCCTTTGAAATTTGTTGATGCAATTGCTTATGTTGTTGGTGTTGTTCTAGGACAAAGAGTTGATAAGAAATTAAATGTTATCCACTATGCTAACAAAAACCTAGACAGTGCTCAAAGAAATTATGCTACCACGGAAAAAGAATTTTTAGCAGTTGTGTTTGCTTGTGATAAATTTAGATCTTGCATTGTTGATTCTAAAGTAGTTGTTAACACCGATCATGCTACTATTAAATACCTTATGGAAAAGAAAGATGCTAAACCTAGACTTATTAGGTGGGTTCTTTTTCTACAAGAATTTGATCTGCATATCATTGATAGGAAAGGAGCTGAGACCCCATAGCAGACAACTTGTCTAGGTTAGAAAGTATTCTTGATGACCCACTACCTATTGATGATAGCTTTCCTGATGAACAATTAGTTGTCATAAATGCTTCTCATAGTACTCCTTGGTATGCTGATTATGCTAATTATATCGTTGCTAAATGTATACCACCTAGTTTTACATACCGACAAAAGAAAAAGTGTTTCTATGATTTAAGAAATTAGTGTATTTGGGATGACCCACACTTTTATGAAGAAGGACTAGATGGTGTTATTAGACACTATATACCTGAGCATGAACGGGAACAAATCCTATGGAAGTGTCACTCCGAGACTTATGGAGGACACCATGCGGGAGACAGAACTGCACACAAGGTATTACAATCTGGTTTTTATTGGCCTACTCTCTTCAAATATGCTCATAAGTTTGTCTTTTCCTATGATGAATGTCAAATAATTGGTAAAATTAGTAGGCGTCAGGAAATGCCTATGGATTATTCACTTGTTATTGAACCATTTAATGTTTGGGGATTTGATTATATGGGACCTTTTCCTTCCTCTAATGGGTATACACATATTTTGGTTGTTGTTGATTATGTTACTAAGTGGGTAGAAGCTACTCCAACTAGTAGTGATGATCATAACACCTCTATTGAAATGCTTAAAGAAGTTATTTTCTCGAGGTTTTGAGTCCCTAGATATTTAATGATTGATGGCGGTTCACATTTTATTAATGGCACTTTCGTAAATTGCTTGCTAAATATGATAACCATAGAATTGCATCTCCATATCATCCTTAGTCTAGTGGTCAAGTAGAATCAAGTAATAGAGAAATAAAATTGATCTAGCAAAAAACTATTAATAGATATAGAAAGAATTGGTCTAAGAAACTTGATGATGCATTAAGGGCTTATAGAACTGCTTATAAAAATCCTATGGGTATGTCTCCCTATAGAATGGTTTATGGGTAAGCATGTCACTTACCTCTTGAATTAGAACATAAGTCTTATTGGGCAATTAAAGAGCTCAACTATGATTTCAAACTTGCCAGTGAAATGAGGCTATTTGACATTCACTTGATGAATGGAGAACCCAGGCCTATGAAAATGCTAAACTATTTAAGGAGAAAGTTAAAATTTGGAATGACAAAAGAATACAAAAGAGGGAATTTAATGTAGGTGACCAAGTCTTTCTATACAACTCTCGTTTAAGATTTTTTGCAGGAAAACTTCTCCCGAAATGGGAAGGGCCCTACATTATCGAAGAAGACTATCATTCCGGTGCTATCAAGATCAACAACGCCGAAGGCACTAATCCGAAGGTGGTGAATGGGAAAATAATTAAACATTATATCTCAGGTATGCCCATAAATGTTGAAACCAACATTATTCATTCAATAACATCGGCGGAGTACATAAAGGAAACCTTCCAGAATGCTCCAGAACCCTGAAAAGGAATAGGTATGTAATACGGTAAGTAAATCGACTCCAAAAGTTTCCCAAAAGCAACTTTACTCCATTTTGGAATATTTTAGAAATTAGGAAAATAAAAATTAGTCTGAAAAGTGCAGGAGCAGGCGACAAGCCTGGGGGGCGCACCTCCCGAGCTTGTGGCCACCTCGTGTACCTTCCCGACTATGTTTTCTCCCAGATTACTTGTTTTGCATGGTTAAATTCATTATATAATCTCTCGAATGTTTTGACCACCGTATCATGACAATATCCTCTGTTCTTGTTTTTGAGCTATTTCTGTAGCAGATTTAGAGCAATATGTCTTTGCAAGAATCAGTCAGGGAGAGCCTGGTTTCTCACCCGACACCGGATCCAAGAGCATACAGCGAAGCTAATCCCTTTGGGTGGTCAACGAAGGAGGAGATGGAAGTCGACCTGAAAAGAGTGGATGCCATGGGAGAGGATCAATAAGTTACTTCTGTCCCTCAACCTGGAGCCATGCATGTGGAACTCGATAACTCGAGCCTCCCAGATTAATTTGATCAAACCTCCCAATGCCAAATTCATCTCTTACAATAACTTGAAAAAGAGTGTTGCTTCTTCCTCTGCAGCCAGGATGCATCCATGGGTGGATGGTGCTTTAACTGTCACCAAAAAGCTACGCAAGGAAATTATGGATCTCAAATAGCAAATCAATAAGCTCGAGGAGGAAAATCGCATCTTGAGTGGCGTCATCGCCAAAAATATTGCACCACCACCTCAGAAGAAGGAGACTTTAGTACACATGTATGGGCACTCCCCTTGGCTTGTGCCAAGCTTGGGGGGCGGTATCGTATCACCATCACATCTTTATCTTTATTGTTTATTTTAGTTCGATCCTTTTGGTTAAATCATGATTTAGTATAATAAATGTTTTAGTGTGATCTAGTCTTTAAGTTTTTGCTTCTTGATCTATCTATGTAATCGAGTGTGAGAGTTATATAATCAAGATTAGTTTTGAGAGGAGGGCTTTGCTTTCTTGATTTGATCTTGAAAAATAACAAGAATAAAATAAATAAAAATATTATATAAAATTATGGAGAGTGATGACTTTATATATAAGAAGTATCATGCATAAAATTTGTTGAAGAATGACAAACATAGTATTGGTCATTGTTGCAATTAATAGGAAGTAATAAAGAAAGAGAGGTTTCACATATAAATACACCATCTTGGACATCTTTTGTGATTGTGAGAACTCATTAAAGTATTATATGCTAATCAGTTGATGTTAGACAAGGAAGACAACATAATGTGTTATGTTCCCTTATATCCAAATAGAAGTTATATTGTCATGGATCCTCCAACATGTTGCGCTTGCTTCTCATCCTATGCTATCCAAAACATTCCGCACTAAGTAGAGATACTACTTGTGCATCCAAAAAACTTTAACCCAGTTTTGCTATGAGAGCCCACTATATCTACCTATGGATTGAGTAAGATCCTTCAAGTAAGTTGTCATTGGTGCAAGCTATAAAAATTGCTCTCTAAATATGTTGATCTTTTAGTGTGAGGCAAATAAGCTTTATACGAACTTCTGATGGGGAAGAAATAAAAGCGACAGACTGCATAATAAAGTTCTTTATCAGAAGTGGCAATATAAAGTGACGTTCTTTTGCAATGAGATTTTGTGCATCCACATAAAGGCGCATGACAACCTCTTCTTCCCTCTGTGAAGGGCCTATCTTTTATTTTTACTTTCTACCTTTATGCAAGAGTCACGGTGATCTTCACCCTTCCTTTTATATTTTCTCTTTTTGGCAAGCACTATGTGTTGGGGAAAGATCCAGACATACATATCCACTCGGATGTATAGGTGATCATAAATTATTAATGTTGATGTTACCCTTGAGGTAAATGGTTGGGAGGCGAAACTATAAGCCCCTATCTTTCTATGTGTCTGACTGATGCTTTGATTCATAAGTATCGTGTGAGTGTTAGCAATTGTGAAAGACTAAATGATGGTTGAGTATGTGAACTTGCTAAATAAAAGCTCTTACAGTGACTCTTTCTGACATTATGACAAATTGCAATCACATCAATGAGTGAGATCATAGTTTGTTGCTTTTCAATGAAAGTTTTTGGTTCATACTATACTTTGTGAATGAATTATCACTTTGGTATAAGAAGTTATATGACAATATGTTTCTGTTCTAAGGATGATCATGATGCCCTCATGTCCGTATTTTATTTTATCGACACCTCTATCTCTAAACATGTGGACATGATTATCGATTTTGGCTTTCACTTGAGGACAAGTGAGGTCTAAGCTTGGGGGAGTTGATATGTCCATTCTGCATCATGTTTTTATGTTGATATTTATTGCATTATGGGCTGTTATTACACTTTAAGATACAATTCTTATGCCTTTTCTCTCTTCTTTTACAAGGTTTACATGAAAAGGGAGAATGCCGGCAGCTAGAATTCTGGACCGGAAAGGAGCAAATCTGAGATACCTATTCTACACAACTCCAAATGTCCCCAAACTTTACGGAGAATTGTTCTGGAGTATATAAAAAATATTGGGTGAAGAAACAATAGAAGGGGACCCACCAGGTGCCCACAAGGCTGGGGGCGCACCTCCCAAGCCTGTGGGCCCCCTGGCCAGCCCTCGGTGTCCATCTTCTGCTATATGGAGGGTTTTGACCTAGAAAAAATCACAAGGAAGCTTTCGGGACGAAGCACCACCGTCTCGAGGCGGAACCTGGGCAGAAGCGATCTAGGGCTCCGGCAGAGCTATTAGGTCGGAGAAACTTCCGTCTGGGAGGGGGAAATCGAAGCCATCGTCATCACCAACGATCCTTTCATCATGGGAGGACAAATCTTCATGAACATCTTCACCAGCACCCTCTCCTCTCAAACTCTATTTCATCTCTTGTATTCAATCTTTGCCTCAAAACCTTAGATTGGTACATGTGGGTTGCTAGTAGTGTTGATTACCCCTTATAGTTGATGCTAGTTAGTTTATTTGGTGGAAGTGAAGGAAATATGCCCTAGAGGCAATAATAAAGTTATTATTTATTTCCTTATTTCATGATAAATGTTTATTATTCATGCTAGAATTGTATTGACCGGAGACATAATACATGTATGAATACATAGACAAACAGAGTGTCACTAGTATGCCTCTACTTGACTAGCTCGTTAATTAAAGATGGTTATGTTTCCTAACCTTAGACATGAGTTGTCATTTGATTAACGGGATCACATCATTAGGAGAATGATGTGATTGACTTGACCCATTCTGTTAGCTTAGCACTTGATCGTTTAGTATTCTGCTATTGCTTTCTTCATAACTTATACATGTTCCTATGACTATGAGATTATGCAAGTCCTGTTTACCGGAGAAACACTTTTTGTGCTACCAAACATCACAACGTAACTGGGTGATTATAAAGGTGCTCTACAGGTGTCTCCCAAGGTACTTGTTGGGTTGGCGTATTTCGAGATTAGGATTTGTCACTCCGATTGTCGGAGAGGTATCTCTGGGCCAACTCGGTAATGCACAACACTACAAGCCTTGCAAGCATTGTAACTAATGAGTTAATTGCGGGATGATGTATTATGGAATGAGTAAAGAGACTTGCCGGTAACGAGATTGAACTAGGTATTGAGATACCGACGATCGAATCTCGGGCAAGTAACATACCGATGACAAAGGGAACAACGTATGTTGTTATGCAGTTTGACCGATAAAGATCTTCGTAGAATATGTAGGAGCCAATATGAGCATCCAGGTTTCGCTATTGGTTATTGAGCGGAGACGTGTCTCGGTCATGTCTACATAGTTCTCGAACCCGTAGGGTCCGCACGCTTAAAGCTAGATGACGGTTATATTATGATTTTATGTGTTTTGATGTACTGAAGGTTGTTCGGAGTCCCGAATGTGATCACGGACATGACGAGGAGTCTCGAAATGGTCGAGACATAAAGATCGATATATTGGACGACTATATTTGGACACCGGAATGGTTCCGGGTGAGATTGGGACAATACCGGAGCTCCGGGAGGTTATCGGAACCCCTTGGGAGGTATATGGGCCTTAATGGGCTTTAGTGGAAAGGAGGGGAAAGTAGCAAGGGAAGCCCCCCCCAAGCCCAATCCGAATTGGGAGGGGGGCCGGGCCCCCCTTTCCTTCCTCCCTCCTTCCCCTTCCTTCCCTCTCCCTCTCCAAATAGGAAAAGGAGGAGTCCTACTCCCGGTGGGAGTAGGACTCCCCCCTTGGGCGCGCCTCCTCCCCTTGGCCGGCCCCCTCCTCCACTCCTTTATATACGGGGGAGGAGGGCACCCCACAGACACAACAATTGATCTCTTGATCTCTTAGCCGTGTGCGGTGCCCCCCTCCACCAGATTCCGCCTCGGTAATATCGTAGCGGTGCTTAGGCAAAGCCCTGCGTAGGTATCATCATCAACACCGTCAACATGCCGTCGTGCTGACGGAACTCTCCCGCGAAGCTCTGCTGGATCAGAGTTCGTGGGACGTCATCGAGCTGAACGTGTGCTGAACTCGGAGGTTTCGTACGTTCGGTACTTGATCGGTCGGATCGTGAAGACGTACGACTACATCAACCACGTGGACACACTCTTCCCTCTCATTGCTATGCATCACCATGATCTTGCGTGTGCGTAGGATTTTTTTTGAAATTACTACGTTCCCCAACAGTGTCATCTGAGCCAGGTTTTATGCGTTGATGTTATATGCACGAGTAGAACACAAGTGAGTTATGGGCGATACAAGTCATACTGCTTCCCAGCATGCCATACTTTGGTTCAGCAGTATTGTTGGATGAAGCGGCCCGGACCGACATTACGCGTACGCTTACGCGAGACTGGTTCTACCGACGTGCTTTGCACACAGGTGGCTGGCGGGTGTCAGTTTCTCCAACTTTAGTTGAACCGAGTGTGGCTACGCTTGGTCCTTGAGAAGGTTAAAACAACACTAACTTGACGAACTATTATTGTGGTTTTGATGCGTAGGTAAGAACGGTTCTTGCTTAGCCCGTAGCAACCACGTAAAACTTGCAACAACAAAGTAGAGGACGTCTAACTTGTTTTTGCAGGGCATGTTGTGATGTCATATGGTCAAGGCATGATGCTATATTTTATTGTATGAGATGATCATGTTTTGTAACCGAGTTATCGGCAACTGGCAGGAGCCATATGGTTGTTGCTTTATTGTATGCAATGCAATCGCCCTGTAATTGCTTTACTTTATCACTAAGCGGTAGCGATAGTCATAGAAGCAATAGTTGGCGAGACAACAACGATGCTACGATGGAGATCAAGGTGTCGCGCGAGTGACGATGGTGATCATGACGGTGCTTCGGAGATGGAGATCACAAGCACAAGATGATGATGGCCATATCATATCACTTATGTTAATTGCATGTGATGTTTATCTTTTATGCATCTTATCTTGCTTTGATTGATGGTAGCATTAGAAGATGATCTCTCACTAAATTTCAAGATAAAAGTGTACTCCCTGAGTATGCACCGTTGCCAAAGTTCGCCGTGCCCAAACACCACATGATGATCGGGTGTGATAAGCTCTACGTCCATCTACAACGGGTGCAAGCCAGTTTTGCACACGCAGAATACTCAGGTTAAACTTGACGAGCCTAGCATATGCAGATATGACCTTGGAACATTGAGACCGAAAGGTCGAGCATGAATCATATAGTAGATATGATCAACATAGTGATGTTCACCATTGAAAACTAGTCCATTTCACGTGATGATCGGTTATGGTTTAGTTGATTTGGATCACGTGATCACTTAGATGATTAGAGGGATGTCTATCTAAGTGGGAGTTCTTAAGTAATATGATTAATTGAACTTAAATTTATCATGAACTTAGTCCTCGTAGTATTTTGCAAATTATGTTGTAGATCAATAGCTTGCGTTGTTGCTTTCATATGTTTATTTTGATATGTTCCTAGAGAAAACTATGTTGAAAGATGTTAGTAGCAATGATGAGGATTGGATCCGTGATCTGAGGATTATCCTCATTGCTACACAGTAGAATTATGTCCTTGATGCACCGCTAGGTGACAGACCTATTGCAGGAGAAAATGCAGACGTTATGAACGTTTGGCTAGCTCAATATGATGACTACTTGATAGTTTAGTGCACCAGGCTTAACGGCTTAGAATCGGGACTTCAAAGACGTTTTGAATGTCATTGACCATATGAGATGTTCCAGGAGTTGAAGTTAATATTTCAAGCAAATACCCGAGTTGAGAAATATGAAGTCTCCAACAAGTTCTATAGCTAAAAGATGGATGAGAATTGCTCAACTAGTGAGCATGTGCTCAGATTGTCTGGGTACTACAATCACTTGAATCAAGTGGGAGTTAATCTTCCAGATAAAATAGTGATTGACAGAATTCTCTAGTCACCATCACCAAGTTAGTAGAACTTTGTGATTAACTATAGTATGCAAGGGATGATGAAAACGATTCCCGAGCTCTTCGTGATGTTGAAATCGACGAAGGTAGAAATCAAGAAAGAGCATCAAGTGTTGATGATTGACAAGACCACTAGTTTCAAGAAAAGGGCAAAGGGAAAGAAAGGGAAACTTCATGTAGAATGGCAAGCAAGTTTTCACTCCCGTGAAGAAGCCCAAAGCTGGACCAAAGCCTGAAACTGAGTGCTTCTACTGCAAAGGAAATGGTCACTGGAAGCGGAAATACCCTGAATATTTGGTGGATAAGTAGGATGGCAAAGTGAACATGGGTATATTTGATATACAGGTTATTGATGTGTATCTTACTAGTGTTTATAGTAGCCCCTAGGTATTTGATACTTGTTCGGTTGCTAAAAATTAGTAATTCGAAACAGGAGTTACATAATAAACAGAGACTAGTTGAGGGTGAAGTGACGATGTGTGTTGGAAGTGGTTGCAAGATTGATATGATCATCATCGCACACTCCCTATACTTTCGGGATTAGTGTTAAACCTAAATAAATGTTATTTGGCGTTTGCGTTGAGCATAAATATGATTTGATCATGTTTATTGCAATACGGTTATTCATTTAAGGTCAGAGAATAATTGTTGTTCTGTTTACATGAGTAAAACCTTCAATGGTCATACACCCAACGAAAATAGTTTGTTGGATCTCGATCATAGTGATACACATATTCATAATATTGATGCCAAAAGATGCAAAGTTAATAATGATAGTGCAACTTATTTGTGGCACTGCCGTTTGGGTCATATCGGTGTAAAGCGCATGAAGAAACTCCATAAAGATGGATTTTTGGATTCACTTGGTTATGAATCATTTGATGCTTGCGAACCGTGCCTTTTGGGCAAGTTAACTAAAACTCCGTTCTCCAGAACAATGGAACGAGCTACTAACTTGTTGTAAATAATACATACTGATGTATGTAGACCAATGAGTATTAAGGCTCGTGGCGGGTATCGTTATTTTCTGACCTTCACAGATGATTTGAGCAGATATGGGTATATCTACTTTATGAAACATAAGTCTAAAATAGTTGAAAGGTTCAAAGAATTTCAGAGTGAAGTGGAAAATCATCGTAACAAGAAAATAAAGTTTCTGTGATCTGATCGTGGAGATGAATATTTGAGTTACGAGTTTGGCCTTGAGTTAAAATAATGTGGAATAGTTTCACAAACTCATGCCACCTGGAATACGATAGTGTAACAGTGTGCCCGAACGTCATAACCGCACTTTATTTGATATGGTGCGATCAATGATATCTCTTACCGATTTACCAATATCGTTTTGGGGTTATGCATTAGAGATAGCTGCATTCACGTTAAATAGGGCACCATCTAAATCCATTGAGACGATACCGTATGAACTATGCTTTAGCAATAAACCTAAGATGTCGTTTCTTAAAGTTTGGAGTTGCGATGCTTATGTGAAAAAGTTTCAACCTGATAAGCTCGAACCCAAATCGGAGAAATGTGTCTTCATAGGATACCCAAAGGAAAATGTTGGGTACACCTTCTCTCACAGATCCGGAGGCAAGACATTCGTTGCCAAGAATGGATCCTTTCTAGAGAAGAAGTTTCTCTCGAAAGAAGTGAGTGGGCGAAAAGTAGAACTTGATGAGGTAATAGTACCTTCTCCCGAACTGGAAAATAGTTCATCACTGAAGTCAGTTCCAGTGATTCCTACACCAATTAGTGAGGAAGCTAATGATAATGATCATGAAACTTCAGATCAAGTTACTACAGAACCTCGTAGGTCTTCCAAAGTATGGTCCGCACCAGAGTGGTACGGTAATCCTGTTCTGAAAGTCATGTTACTAGACCATAATAAACCTACGAACTATGAGGAAGCGATGATGAGCCCAGATTCCGCGAAATGGCTGGAGGCCATGAAATCTGAGATAGGATCCATGTATGAGAACAAAGTGTGGACTTGCCCGATGATCGGCAAGCCATAGAAAATAAATGGATCTTCAAGAGGAAGACGGACGTTGATAGTAGTGTTACTATCTACAAAGCTCCACTTGTCGCAAAAAGGTTTTCGACAAGTTCAAGGTGTTGACTACAATGAGATTTTCTCAACTATAGAGATGCTTAAGTCTGTCTGAATCATGTTAGCAATTGCCACATTTTATGAAATCTGGCAAATGGGTGTCAAAACTGCATTCCTTAATGGTTTTATTAAAGAAGAGTTGTATATGATGCAACCAGAAGGTTTTGTCAATCCTAAAGGTGCTAACAAAATGTGCAAGCTCCAGCGATCCATCTATGGACTGGTGCAAGCATCTCGGAGTTGGAATATACGCTTTGATAAGTTGATCAAAGCATATAGTTTTATACGGACTTGCAGTGAAGCCTGTATTTACAATAAAGTGAGTGGGAGCACTACAGCCTTTCTGATAAGTATATGTGAGTGACATATTGTTGATCAGAAATGATGTAGAATTTTTTTGGAAAGCATAAAGAAGTGTTTGAAAGGAGTTCTTTAAAAGAAAGACCTCAGTAAAGCTACTTACATATTGAGCATCAAGATCTATTGAGATAGATCAAGACGCTTGATAAGTTTTTTCAATGAGTACATACCTTGACAAGATTTTGAAGTAGTTCAAAATGGAAGAGTCAAAGAAAGAGTTCTTGCCTGTGTTGCAAATGTGTGAAATTGAGTAAGACTCAAATCCCGACCACGTCAGAAAATAGAAAGAGAATGAAATTCATTCCCTAGGCCTCAGTCATAGGTTCTATAAAGTATGCCATGCTATGAACCAGACCTATTGTATACCCTGCCCTGAGTTTGGCAAGGGAGTACAATAGTGATCTAGGAGTAGATCACTGGACATTGGTCAAAATTATCCTTAGTGGAATAAGGAAATATTTCTCCATTATGGAGGTGACAAGAGGTTTGTCATAAAGGGTTACGTTGATGCAAGATTTGACAGTGATCCAGATGACTCTAAGTCTCAATCTGGATACATATTGAAAGTGGGAGCAATTAGCTAGAGTAGTTCCGTACAGAGCATTGTAGACATAGAATATTTTTGCAAAATACATACGGCTCTGAATGTGACAGACCCGTTGACTAAACTTCTCTCAAGAGCAAAACATGATCACACCTTAGTACTCTTTGGGTGTTAATCGCATAGCAATGTGAACTAGATTATTGACTCTAGTAAACCCTTTGGGTGTTGGTCACATTATGATGTGAACTATGGGTGTTAATCATATACAGATATGAATATTGGTGTTAAATCACATGGCGATGTGAACTCGATTATTGACTCTAGTGCAAGTGGGAGACTGAAGGAAATATGCCCTAGAGGCAATAATAAAGTTATTATTTATTTCCTTATTTCATGATAAATGTTTATTATTCATGCTAGAATTGTATTAACCAAAAACATAATACATGTATGAATACATAGACAAACAGAGTGTCACTAGTATGCCTCTACTTGACTAGCTCATTAATTAAAGATGGTTATGTTTCCTGACCATAGACATGAGTTGTCATTTGATTAACGCGATCACATCATTAGGAGAATGATGTGATTGACTTGACCCATTCCGTTAGCTTAGCACTTGATTGTTTAGTATTCTGCTATTGCTTTCTTCATGACTTATACATGTTCCTATGACTATGAGATTATGCAACTCCCGTTTACCGGAGAAAACACTTTGTGTGCTACCAAACGTCACAACATAACTGGGTGATTATAAAGGTGCTCTACAGGTGTCTCCGAAGGTACTTGTTGGGTTGGCGTATTTCGAGATTAGGATTTGTCACTCCGATTGTCGGAGAGGTACCTCTGGGCCCACTCGGTAATGCACATCACTATAAGCCTTGCAAGCATTGTAACTAATGAGTTAGTTGCGGGATGATGTATTACAGAACGAGTAAAGAGACTTGCCGGTAACGAGATTGAACTAGGTATTGAGATACCGACAATCGAATCTCGGGCAAGTAACATACCGATGACAAAGGGAACAACGTATGTTGTTATGCAGTTTGACCGATAAAGATCTTCGTAGAATATGTAGGAGCCAATATGAGCATCCAGGTTCTGCTATTGGTTATTGACCGGAGACGTGTCTCGGTCATGTCTACATAGTTCTCGAACCCGTAGGGTCCGCACGCTTAAAGTTAGATGACGATTATATTATGAGTTTATGTGATTTGATGTACCTAAGGTTGTTCGGAGTCCCGGATGTGATCATGGACATGACGAGGAGTCTCAAAATGGTCGAGACATAAAGATCGATATATTGGACGACTATATTTGGACACCAGAATGGTTCCGGGTGAGATTGGGACAATACCGGAGCTCCAGGAGGTTATCGGAACCCCTCGGGAAGTATATGGGCCTTAATTGGCTTTAGTGGAAAGGAGGGGAAAGGAGCAAGGGAAGGGCCCCCCCAAGCCCTATCTGAATTGGGAGGAGGGCCGGCTGAGGGAGTCCTGGATTAGGGGGTGTCTGGACAGCCGGACTGTATACTTTGTCCGGACTGTTGGAGCGTGAAGATACAAGACTCAAGACTCCGGCCTGTGTCCGTATGGGACTCTCCTTTGCGTGGAAGACAAGCTTGGCGATCTGGATATTATATTCCCTTCCTTGTAACCGACTCCATGTAAACCCTAGCCCCCTCCGATGTCTATATAAACCGGAGGGTTTGGTCCTTAGAAGGACGATCACAATCATAATCATCATAGGCTAGCTTCTAGGGTTTAGCCTCTATGATCTCGTGGTAGATCAACTCTTGTACTTCTCATATCATCAATATCAATCAAGCAGGAAGTAGGGTTTTACCTCCATCGAGAGGGCCCGAACCTAGGTAAACATTATGTCCCTTGCTTCCTGTTACCATTAGCCTAAGACGCACAGATCGGGACCCCCTACCCGAGATCCGCCGGTTTTGACACCGACATCGGCCCCCCTTTCCTTCCTCCCTCCTTCCTCTTCCTTCCCTCTCCCTCTCCAAATAGGAAAATGAGGAGTCCTACTCCCGATGGGAGTAGGACTCCCCCCTTGGGCGTGCCTCCTCCCCTTGGCCGGCCCCCTCCTCCACTCCTTTATATATGGGGGAGGGGGGCACCCCATAGACACAATAATTGATCTCTTGATCTCTTACCCGTGTGCGGTGCCCCCCCCTCCACTAGATTCCACCTCGGTAATATCGTTGCGGTGCTTAGGCGAAGCCCTGCGTCGGTAGCATCATCAACACCGTCAACATGCCGTCGTGCTGACGGAACTCTCCCGCAAAGCTCTGCTGGATCGGAGTTTGTGGGACGTCATCGAGCTGAACGTGTGCTGAACTTGGAGGTGTCGTATGTTCGGTACTTGATCGGTCAGATCATGAAGACGTATGACTACATCAACCGCATTATGCTAACGCTTCTGCTTTCGGTCTACGAGGGTACGTGGACACACTCTCCCCTCTCGTTGCTATGCATCACCATGATCTTGCGTGTGCGTAGGATTTTTTTGAAATTACTATGTTCCCCAAGAGGAAGATCATATGTTTAGATCCTTAATGATATTTATTACCCTTTTGATCTTGAACATGAACATGCTTTGTGAGTAGTTACGTTTGTTCCTGAGGACATGGGAGAAGTCTTGTTATAAGTAATCAATTGAATTTGGTATTCATTTGATATTTTGATGAGATGTATGTTATCTTTCCTCTAGTGGTATTATGTGAATGTCGACTACATGAAACTTCACCATGATTTGGGCCTAGGGGAAGGCATTGGTAAGTAATAAGTAGATGATGGGTTGCTAGAGTGACTGAAGCTTAAACCCTAGTTTATGCATTGCTTCATAAGGGGCTGATTTGGATCCACATGCTTCATGCTATGGTTAGATTTATCTTAATTCTTCTTTCATAGTTGTGCATGCTTGCGAGAGGGGTTAATCATAAGTGGGAGGCTTGTCCAAGTAAGGAAAACACCCAAGCACCGGTCCACCCACATATCAAATTGTGAAAGTAACGAACGTGAATCAATGAGCATGATGAAAACTAACTTGATGATAATTCCCATGTGTCCTCGGCAGTACTTTGCTTTATATAAGAGTTCGTCCGGGCTTATCCTTTGCTATAAAAAGGATTGGGCCATCTTGCCGCACTTTTGTTACACTTGTTACTTGTTACCCGTTACGAATTATCTTACTACAAAACTACTCGTTACTGATAATTTCAGTTCTTGCAGAAAATACCTTGCTGAAAACCGCTTGTCATTTTCTTTTGCTCCTCGCTGGGTTCGACACCCTTACTTATCGAAAGGACTACGATTGATCCCCGATACTTGTGGGGGATCACTTCCCCGAGTTAGTGCACGACTTTTGTCGTTTGAGAGCAACCCTCCTCTGAAGCCTTTGAGAGAGAATCCTTGAGAGGACAAACCCGAAACACCCAGAGCCCAACGAGTGTTGGCATCACTGAAGACTTTCTATTCCACATGAACCGAAGACTTATTACACTTGAAGATTGTGATCTTCCCGTTCATTAGGCGTCATGTTCTGAGAATCCAAGAGTTGTTGTGGATTGCCGATGAACAAAATCTATGAAGGTTTGGAAATCTACCTTGAAGACTTACCCGAGTGATTGGGCGAGGTCTAAGTGACCTTAGCTCAAGGGGAATAAGGTGAAGACGTGGTCATTTGAGTTCAATCTAAGCATCCCCAACCAGTTGTACAGTGGTCACAGCAACTGGAACTGGTCTACCAAATCCTTGTCTTCATCGAGCAATTAGTTCTATCACTTCACCCTTTTACTCACAATTTAGCTTCATGAAGTCATTGCTTTTCTACTCTGTTTGAATACATTATGTGAAAACATTCATTCTGATTGCATATTTGTCTTCACGCTACCTTCCTATTCTGATTTGTTTTACCTTGTCTTCGTGCATCACCTGTATTGTATCTTGACACTATTGCATGGCTAGTGTAGTTTATCTTTCACCGTATCCTATTTAGTTATTGTATTAACTACCTATCTTTGAAGACATTGCCTGCCTTGAATACTTCCATAAAAATATCCTATTCACCCTCCCTCTAGTCGATAACTAGCACTTTCAATTATCGCTTTTGTATACTTTTTATATCATTTTAAATTATTTTTCTGGACTAACTTACTAATTTAGTGCCCAGTGCCAGTTTTTTTTGCATGTTTTTGGTTCCGTGGAAGAAACATATCTAGGAAGGTCCAAACACGATGAAATTTTATGAGGATTTTTTTATGGAAAATAAGAGAATCTAGAAGTTTCAGGAGGAGACCAGAAGAGGTCCATAGGGCCCACAAGCCCTGGGGTGCAAACTAACCCCCTAGCCATGCCACCCTGGCCTGTGGGGCCCCTTCGTGGCTCCATTTGACCTAATTTTAGACCTATAAATACCCCAATATCCGTAACCCTCAAAGCAAACCAGAAAGAATATTATAGCCGCCACAAGCCTCTGTTCCTAAGCAATCCCATCTGGAGCCTTGTTCTGGAGCTCCACCGGAGGGGGAAGCCATTGGGCTGACCATCTTCATCAACCTTGTTGCCTCCATGATAATGTGTGAAGTTCCATTAGGACCTATGGGTCCATAGTAGTAGTTAGATCTCTCTCTCTCTCACTCACTCACTCCTTTTGATCTTCAATACAATGATCTCCTCTAAGATTAATCCGATGTAATTCTTGTGGTGTGTTTGTTGGGACTCGATGAATTGTGGATTTATGATCAGATTGTTCATTGAATTTATTTGAATCTCTTTAAGTTTCTTTGATGCGTAATTTTATAGCTATGTATGCTTTTTGATCTATGAGTTTTCTTTGGCCAAGATATATGATTATTTCTTTAGAGAGAGTGGTGCATAGTAGCAGGTTCAATCTTGTGGTGATCTTATCCAGCGACAAAAAGGACAAAGGCACATATTATATTGTTGCTACTAAGAATAAAACGACATGAGGATTAATCTTATTGCTAGGTTTCTTTCTATCTACATTATGTCATCTTCTTATTGCGTTACTTTGTTTCTTTCAAACTTAACACTTTGAGATGCATGCTGGATAGCAGTCTTAGAGTGGAGTAATAGTAGTAGATGTCAGTAAGTTTAACGGTATACATATCACGGGCGTAATGCCTATGTGAGATTATGCCATGAATGATCATATTTATGAATTGTCGCACTTCTGTCAATTGCCCAATAGTAATTTGTTAGCATGCCACTACATGCTTCCGAGAAAGATGCCAAATAGTGAACCTATGCCTCCGGGTCTATTCTCCATTAACACAAAAGCTCCTACAATTTGCTCTTTTCCTTTCTTGCCATTTTCCTTATCACTATATATTTGCTTTTAATCTTGTAACAAGCAAGAATGAGGGGATTGACTACCTCCTTGCCACTGTTGGGTGCAAGCAATTTTATTTGTTTGTATGCAAGTGTTGCCAGCGTTGTTAGCTTCCTGCCTCCTACTAGTTCAATAAACCTTGGTTCTTAACTGAGGGAAATATTTTATGTTGTTGTGCTACCTCACCTTTCCTCTTCGGGGAATCCAACAACTCCTACGGGAGCAAACATACACATATGACCATTTCATGTGAGTTTGATGCACTATAAATAGTCATATATGCATAGTAGAAACTGCGATAGCACAACTACATGATTGAGTATAGTATAAAGATTGGACCAGAAATCATCGTATGCATACTAATTTCTCGGTTGCAATTGGACGGGAAGGGTAAAACACCATCGCCCGGGTAATTCTTTTCATAATGGTGAAATTAAGAATGATTCTCAAGAAAAGGTAGACGACTATTATAAAGATTCTATTTATATATGTTTATATTTCTTTTGTATTTGGTGATTCTATTCAATATCTTCTACTTTTTTAGTGTGTATATATTGCTTTGATTTTGTATTGTATTACCATTCATACTTTCATACTTCAAAATTCATCCCACTTTTAAAAAAATTGGTCCTCCGCAATTGCCATCGGGTAATTTGTTAGGCCTCCTTTGGTTCACATGATATTGAAAGAGCTGGTTATCGACTAGAGGGGGGTGAATAGGCGATTTTTATGAAAGTCTTCAAAACATGGGAGTTTCAAAGACAAACGATAGAAATGACACTATTCGAATGCAGTGGAAGGTAGACTACACTAGGCAAGCCATAGTCAAGTATTCAATGAAGTGAAAGCATGAAGACTATTAGCAGCTAGGTAGTAAGGATCAGGATGGAAGATAGTATGAAGCCAATCAAAACAAGTAGTCATGCAGTGAAGTCAAACAGATAATGCAAGCAGGCAATGACTTCACGAAGACAAACTTTAAGTAAAGAGAAGTGAGAGATAGAACCAGTAGCTCAGGGAGGACAGAGATTTGTTCGACCAGTTCTAGTTGCTGTAACAACTGTACGTCTGGTTAGGGAGGCTGAGATTCAACTCAGAAGACCACGTCTTCACCTTATTCCCCTTGAGCTAAGGACACTTAGTCCCCGCCCAATCACTCTGGTAAGTCTTCAAGGTAGACTTCCAAACCTTCACAGACTTCGTTTACCGGCAATCCACAATGACTCTTGGATGCTCAGAACGTGATGCCTAACCGGCTGGAGGATTCATAGTCCTCAAGTGTAACAAGTCTTCAGATCACGCGGACAGAAAGACTTCAGTGATGCCAAACACTCTTTGGGCTCTGGGTGGTTTGGGATTTGTCCTCGCAAAGATTCTCTCTCAAGTGCTTCGGAGGTGGGTTGCTCTCAAACGACAAAAGCCGTGTACTAATTCTGAGCAGCCACCAATTGATGGTGTAGGGGGTGGGCTATTTATAGCCACTGGGCAACCCGACCTGATTTGTCCGAAATGATCCTGGGTCACTAAGGAACTGACATGTGTCCCAACGGTCAGATTTCAAACACACGCGACAGCTTGACTTGGGATACAAGTATAGCTGACTCATCCGACTCTGGATAAGATTTGCTCTCATTGTCTTCGCTCAAAGACATAGGATTTGGTTGAGCATCACTTTAGTCACTCTGACTTTGTTCACTTGGACCCCACTTAATAGTGTGGTGGTTCCTATGACTCAACAAAGAGGAAACGGAAACAACAAAACAACTAAGTCTTCGCGCTCCATAGTCTTCATGCGATGTCTTCTCATATCATAGTCTTCAACGTGAATAGCTTCATAGACCACCATTGTCTTCAATGTCTTCACACATTTTTAGGGGTCATCTCTGGTAGGTAAACCGAATCAATGAGGGACTACTACATGTGTTATCCTGCAATTCTCACAAAAACATTAGTCCCTCAACTAGGTTTGTCGTCAATACTCCAAAACCAACTAGGGGTGGCACTAGATGCACTTACAATCTCCCCCTTTTTGGTGATTGATGAGAAACTAGTTGAAGTTTTCAACGGGGATAAAAGTATGTGAAATTGTAAAGAATTAAGATATTGTCTTCATAGGTGGCAAAAAGGCTCCCCTGAAGATGTGCATATAAGTGTTTTGCGTTGGAATGCAAATGCACATGGCAGGTTGTACTTGTGGAGATCCTCTTTACCTTAAGAAGACAATACATCATGCATGAACAGATATACAAGAATAATGACATGCATAATGAAAAATGGACGTCTGCAGAATGACTTCATGCGGGATTTATCATCGCACATGCGAAATTTATCGTCGCATCACAGAATAACAGCAAAAGTAGCAGACGACCATCAAGTTTAAGTGTTACAAATCAAAGAACCAAATGTATCAAAAGCGGGAGTTGTAAACACTTAGCAAAAGTGTAGCAACCACCCATATGGACTCGCTTGAAGACTATAAACATATGTTTCTGTCCCTTTTGTTAGTAAGGACCAAAAAGGTTTGAAGATATAGTCTCTACTCGTTCCCATGAGGAGTAGGTGAGGCAGCTGGGTCGTCGTTGAGGTTGGTGGTGCAGACGAACTTGGTGCAGTATCGATACGCGCCGAAGTTGGAGGTGGTGAAGTAGCATCATCAGTGTCATCAAGGACTCTGGCATTAACAGTTGCCGTGGAGGAGGAGTACTCAGAGTCTTCAAGTGATGGAGTCCGACGTAAGACAGTATTCCTGGGAGGAGTGGTGTCGAACTTGAATCTCTCTGTGAAGCCATCATCTTGAAGATCAGCTTCAGCACTGAGCAATGTCAAGCTCTTCCAAGATGGTCGACAGGTTTCATGAGTGACAAAGGCATTCTTGGTGGCAAGGTTGCAAATGCAATTAATATCCACCAAGAGGCTTTGCATCTGATGCTTTAGCCAGTAATGATGCTTATCGTGTTTCTGATGCAAGGCCGCGAGAAGCTCTTGGTCATTGAGCACACGAGATCGCTTCCGAGGCCTTGGAGCAATAGTGCTTTTAGTGGCTTCAGTACGTACACGACGAGTATTGCCAACCAGCGGATAAACACGAGTAGCAGCATGAACTCCTTCAACATGCTGAGAGAAACTCTGACGATCGACATTGTGAAGATAAATTGCCTACTTGGCAGGCTCTGGTTATATGGCTTTGACGGACATATCAATCTCGGGCAAGAATATGAGATGGTTGCGAGCAGAGGGCCGATAGTCAACAGCAGAATGAAGCTTGATCGGATGCATAACCCATGGAGCATAGAATTTCAGACCAAATATATCTGAGCCAGATGGAGCAAATTGGCGAATGAAGAAATCATGAGCATTGAAGCTGATGCCATTGAGAATGTAGAAGACCAATGTCTTCATTGAGCCTTCAAGCTTTGCTGAGGAAGAATGTCCATTGATGGGCCATAGAGTTCGCCTGATAATGTGATAGATGGTGCGGGGCAGATACTCTAAGTCTTCAACAAAGAATTCCTTGGCATATTCAGCATCCTGCGGCAGTGGCTTCATCATACTCAGCATTTGGCTCATATTGGGCTCAGGCTTCTGGAAGATGCTTTCCAATGCATTGCGGTGATGCTGACAACCAGGCTCATATAGTTCACCTGGAGTGGACAGGCCAGTAAGCTCAATGAGATCAAGAGCTTTGGCTTCATGGTGTATGTTGCCTGTTAGCCACTCAAGGACCCATGTCTTCGGATCCCTGTTGTAGCCGCGAATGTGGAGAGTTGCATAGAATTGCGGCAGAAGTTCTTCATTCCAATGTTCTTTATCTGTCACAAATTGGAGAAGGCCTGCATCTCTGAAACAGTCGAGGGCTTCTTCTAAGCAGGGCAAACTAGCAATGGCTTCGCAGTCCAGACGCATATGAGGAAACATGCACCCTTGATTGTATAGAACACAAGAGTAATAGCTGCGCTGCTGATAACTCCAGAACCGATCAGATGATATTCTTGGCTTGGAATATGGGTTCTTGGCTCTATCAAAGAAAGTGTTGTGTGCAATGAAGCCATTGACATTGAATGATCCTGGTGCAGATGCAGTACCTGGAAACCTTGGCAGCCTTAGTTTTGGCTTCTGAACCTATGGCATGTGCTCCACATGATAATCAAACTGAGGTCCGGGAGCAGGTGGAGGAACCAGAATTGGCCATCTGACAGTAACAAGCTCGCCTTGATAAAATGCTTGCTCAATAGTGTGTGGCCTTGGTGGCGGAACAGGAGCAGTGGCATTAGCAAGGGCGACAGGCTGCAAATTTGTTACAGGTGCATCATTGGCTTCATGCATGGTGTTCATTGCAGGCGCCACATTATCTTTAGCCATGACAACGTCATTGGGTAGGGTTATTGGTGGCCACCTCAGGATTTTCAACCTCCACTTGAGTAGCTGGAGGTTCGGGCACAGACACGTTCTCCTCGAGAACATCTTCTTGGTTGGTAGGGGGTGTGGCAACACGTTCTTCTTCTTGACGGGGTTCTTGATTTTCATCGGCTGATGCAGCCGGTATGTCTTCAGCAGCATTGGCTTCAGACGCAGAGACATTCGCAGTAGGAGTGGCTTCAGGAAACACTTGCTGTGCTGCCAAGTTGGGTTGCACTTCTCCTTCTGGAACGCTCAATGGAGCGACTTGTGGCCTTGGTCCTTTGCGAAGCCTGCGAAATGCGGGTGACGCCTTTGGAGTAGGACTGGGATGGACCACATAGTTGTCATCATCATCAAGCACCGGATTGGTGACTTGAGATCGGGGAGTATGCAGTGAGTCTTGACTTGGTGTAGCTGGTTGGGGGCGATCAGCCCATGAGGCATCCTGAGAGATTGGCGTCAAAGGATGACCATTACTATTGAGTTCGCTGGTCGTGAGAACAGGCTATGATACTGTTTGGTGCTCGAGTTGAGGAAGGACTTCATCATCAACTAAATTGTCTTGGGGACCAATGTCTTCAGCCGTGATGGGGTCAACGGCTGGAACTTCTTCAGCTTCAGGAGCCTCTATGGAAGCAGGCTCGTGAACTATCAACTGACGCTCTTGGTGTTTGGATGCAGGGCGAGCAAAACAGATGGGCTCGACAACGAGGGGCTCTATGGGAGCAGCCCGATCTTTCTTCTTGGTCTTTCTTTTCTTGGTGGGTGGGGCATCGTCAGTGGTGTTCTTGAGTTTGCGCTTTCTGGCTTCGGCTTTAGCTGCCCTGGTTTTCTTCTGTTCTGAAGCCACTGTGGGGACCTTAGGCTTCGATACTGTCATACTGGCAGGGAAGACAATGTGAGGTTCTTCCCGCCTTGGTGCTTCAGTTTGGGCCATAGCAGGCTTCTTCTTCTTGGCAGCCAGCTTGGGGTCTATGCCAGGATGCCCAAGTGCCTTGCGCTTCTCAGCTTCATTGTAAGCTTGAACACACTTGGCAGCTAGATTCTTCATTCGCTCGCGTGAACCTTTGGCTTCTTCGTGCTTCTTGCGAAATGCCTCCTTGAGGTCATGCAGCATCAGCTTGAAGTTTTGAACATCAGCCACACTGAGCTTGGCCACGTGCTTCTTGAAATGGTCTTTCTCATAGTCAATTTTGTTTTTCAATTCAACAATTCTCTGAGCCAGAGCCATCTCAAGAGCAATGGCGCCTTGGAAGGCGACGCTGATGCCAATTGGGAGCTGAAGATCATCAAAGTTGAGATTGGGGTTGTCAAACCACTCATCAATGAAGTTATCCAGAATGTTCACATCGAAGAGGGGCAGATCATTGAAGATCTCCGCCTCTTGCTTGCTCTTAATCAGCTGCTCAAGAGCATCATCACCACACTCATCACACTCATCATCTGTTGACACATCAATGGCTTCAGTTTCGTTCCTCAGAACGGTAGCAGGTGTCAGGGCTTGACCAGAACTCTGAACAGTTTTCTTCTGGGTCTTCTCTTTCTTCTTGGAGATGCGAGAGAGATCTTTAGAATTGATACTTGGAGCAGGAGGGGCGGTTGACAATGGCTTCGCTCGTGAAGCTTTTGAAGCAGCAGAAGGTTTTGAAGCCTTAGTTTGCTTCTGCTTCTGCAGCTTAGGAGGAGCTGGCGCATCATCAGAATCAGCATCATTGGCAGAATGATCCACATTTGCACCTTGGACAGCAATGTGAGTGCTGAGACCTTCAAGGTTGTAGAAGGGGCCGATTCTGTTTTCATTGGCTTCACGGGTGCCATCTTCCCAAGGAGCAGACGGACCTGGGTTGAAGTCAAGTCCAAATGCCTTCTTGTTCTTCACAGCAGAGTCTTTGGCAAATTTGAAGTTGCGCTTGAACAGATTGTCTTCGCGACACCACAGCAGAGAAGAAGGGTCAGCATTCTCTGGCTGGGGTCCGCGAACCATGCACGGATAGAAGCGTTGACCAATAGCTTCAGTCTTGGACCTGGGAGGAAGATTTTTGTATAGGATATCTCCCGAGGGTCGCTTGATGGCATTCTTCTCGACATACTCAGCTGTGACAAATCTGTACTTGTACCATTCCTCTGCCCAATATCTTCAAATCCATTGGATTCGATTCTTGCATTCTCCATAGGTCTCCTCTGGGTCTGTCTTGTATAGTTCGTGCAGATCTGGAGGTAAATCTTTAGAAGTATTCCCACGGTGCTGTCTGCCACCCTTTCTAGATGTCTTCTCAGTGGCCATGAAGCTTAAACTGGATGGCTTCAAGGCTAGCAAAGGCTTCCGGTGGCTGGTCAGACAAGAACTGGCTTCAGGAGAATTTATGTGACTCCGTAAGAATTCTGCAAATGAATGCAGACTATGAGAACCAAGGGATTCTCCCACGGACATGTACCTGTGACAGCATTAGAGGTGCGAGGGAAGGGGAAGAGGTCTAATGCATCTATATATTTGGTAAAGGGTGGAAGACTCGGCCTTTTGCCTGGTGTTTTGTTCCACTCTTGCCGCCCTAGTTTCCGTCATACCGGTGTTATGTTCCCGGATTTTGCGTTCCTTACGCGGTCGGGTGATTTATGGGACCCCCTTGACAGTTCGCTTTGAATAAAACTCCTCCAGCAAGGCCCAACATTGGTTTTACCATTTGCCTCACCACCACCTATACCTTTCCCTTGGGTCGGCCAACCCGAGGGTCATCTTTATTTTAGCCCCCCCGGGCCAGTGCTTGTCTAAGTGTTGGTCCGAACCGGGCAGACTGCGGGGCCACCTCGGGGCAACTCGAGGGCTGGTTTTACTCGTAGGCTGACCTATCCGGTGTTGCCCTGAGAACGAGATATGTGCAGCTCCTATCGGGATTGTCGGCGCATCGGGCGGCTTTGCTGGTCTTGTTTTACCATTGTCGAAATGTCTTGTAAACCGGGATTCCGAGTCTGATCGGGTCTTCCTGGGAGAAGGAATATCCTTCGTTGATCGCGAGAGCTTATCATGGGCTAAGTTGGGACACCCCTGCAGGGTATAATCTTTCGAAAGCCGTGCCCGCGGTTATAGGCAGATGGGAATTTGTTAATGTCCGGTTGTAGATAACTTGACACCAGATCCGAATTAAAACGCATCAACCGCGTGTGTAGCCGTGATGGTCTCTTCTCGGCGGAGTCTGGGAAGTGAACACGGTTTCTGGGTTATGTTTGACATAAGTAGGAGTTCAGGATCACTTCTTGATCATTGCTAGTTTCACGACCGTTCCGCTTGCTCTCTTCTCGCTCTTATTTGCGTATGTTAGCCACCATATATGCTTAGTCGCTGCTGCAGCCTCACCATTTTACCCCTTCCTTTCCCTTTAAGCTTTGCTAGTCTTGATACCCATGGTAATGGGATTGCTGAGTCCTCGTGGCTCACAGATTACTACAACAACAGTTGCAGGTACAGGTTATGCGATGATCATGACACGAGAGCGATGTTTGCTTGCGTTGAGTTCTTCTTCTGCTTCTTCTTCGATCAGGGGATAGGTTCCAGGTTGGCAGCCTGGGCTAGCAGGGTGGATGTCGTTTGAGTTTCTGTTTGTGTTTCATCCGTAGTCGGATGATGATCTGATGTATTGTGATGTTGTATTCGTGTGGCATTGTATGCCTCTTGTATGTATCCCCATCTATTATGTAATGTTGATGTAATGATATCCACCTTGCAAAAGCGTTTCAATATGCGGGTCTATCCTTGGTGGGACCTTCGAGTTCCTTTTGGATAGGGTCGCATATTGGGCGTGACAATCTTGTAATTCGTACATGCATTTGACATATAATATGAAGAATTTGAAATGCATGATGAAATATGGTGCCTGAAGAGATTCAGCATGCGAGCAATAATATTAACGAGGAACAAGCATGCGGAATCAGAGCACAGTGCATCAAAAGTATCAGAGCACCATCGAGTTTAAGATTACAACTCGATCCAATAAAAGTTTTAGAAGAGCGAGAGTTGTAACTTAGCAAAAAAAATGCCCATATAATAGACCCGCTTGAAGACTAACTCAGATCCCCCCTTTGTCATCGAATGACCAAAAGGATCAAAACTGAGGACTAACGCCCCTGAAGAATATCAAGTTGGCGGAGGAGCGCCAGCGTTGTCGGGGTTGGTTGTCGTAGTAGGGCCTGCTGCAGTGTCGTCCAAGTCTTCATTTTCATCAGTGTCGCACGATGAAGAATAGGAGCTGGCCACCAAGGAAGGAACCTTGACCTTCTTGAATTTCTTCGGTGGAGGTGCAGACCAGTCAAATTCTTCCTTGAGACCCATACCCTTCAGATCTTCTGCGCTGTAGATATGAGATAGAACAACCTAGGTATGGTTGAAGGTTTCATGGAGGTAGTATTGGTTTTTCTTCACTGCATTGTGTGTTGAGGTCATGTTGTAAATAATTGAACCAAACTGACGCTTGACCCATTTATGATTGTGATCAACTTTCTGATGAAGACTGAGGAGTAACTCACGATCAGTCATCACCCTGGGTGCTGTGGCTTATGGAATTTGCTTGGCGGAGGTGTTGGCGGCAGAGTCATGTGTGGCAGAGTCATCATTGGTGGAGTAGGATGCAGCCTTACGAAATTGACCATCCAATGGACGAATGCCTTCATCTATCACAACAGTTGCCTTGCCTTTGTCATCAACTGAGGAAAATGTCCATTTGAGGACTTCAATTGGAGGCAAGTAGCTGCCGTGGTTCAGAGTATCAGCCTTGTAATTGAGTGAAGACCTTGTCCTGATGAACCTCATAATCCATGGAGCATAAGGCTTCAGCTCAAAAGGTGACATAGCAATATTTGCTAGAGTCCTCATGAAGAAATCATGGAAGTTGACGGGAACGCCATGAATGATATTGAAAAGCATATTCTTCATGATGCCAACGTCTTCTTCATCATTTGAGTCATGGCCTTTGATAGGACTCATTGTCTTCGTCAGAATGCGATAGACAGTCTGAGGCACATACAATAATTCCTTGATGAGGAATTTGGTTCGTGGGGCCTGCCCTGGCTTCAAAGGCTTCATCAACACTTGCATGTAATGATTTGTAAGCTCAGGTTCACTGTAGACGCAGCGAGCACCATCAAGGGGAGGACTGAGTGGGAGGGCATGAAGCAATTCAGTTGCTGGTGCCTTGTAGTGAGTATTTTCTGACATCCAGTCCAGCACCCATGAGTTCACATCTTCAGAATTTCCTGTGATGTGCAGCGTCGCATAGAATTGAAGAATGAGTTCTTCATTCCAATCACAGATGTCAGTGCAAAAATTCAGCAATCCAGCATCGTGAAGAACACTGAGGACTGGCTCGAGGCATGGCAGAGATTCCATGTCCACGTGAGGAATGTGTGCATAATCGAAGACTTTGTCTTTGTCGAATAGCACAGAGGAATAAAAGTTTGCTTGACTAGCAGTCCAGAAAGGCCTCTTCCTTATGCAAGCAGAATCATAGGGAATGTAGTCAGTGAAGAACACATGCTCGTTGAAGAAATCTGCAGCCTTGAACTTTTGCTTCTTTGAGAATGGATCCTTTGGCTTGGGCACATGAGTGTCAGTGAGTTGCATCACAACCTCTGGAATCGCAATCTCCGGTTCTTCAGGCTGAGGAATTTCTGGTTCCTCTTCAGTGGCAGTCTGCATGTTCAAAGTAACAGCAGCAACAGTTTCTTCAGCACTAGTGGCTGGAATTTCTTCATGCACAGACGAGGTAGGATGAGTTTCTTCAGAGCCTATTTGAACGGTTGGTGCAGGGGACTGAGGTATTTGTTGTATTGGGGGGAAGAGTGGAGAATTGGGATGCTGACTTTCCCAAAAGTCATCATTCATCACAGGCGTAGTGCATCTAATATCGACGTCTTCATGTTCAATTTCTTCAACGCCAGCCTCTTCAGCTGTGAACCGAGGCATTAGCAAGGAAGCAACAGGCATTGAAGGGATCGCATCCACTTCAATTTCTTCATCAATCTGCTCTGACGAAGCAGCAGAATGATTTTCTTCATCAGATCCGCTAGGGATCACATATTCTTCACCAAAAGGAACAAGGTCCTTTGATGGCATGGAGGAAATTGGAACAACATCAATTGGATTCTCAAGTGAGCTAGTCATAGTCTTCATTTTCTTCGGAGCTGAAGAATCTGAAGCAGATGATGCTTTCCTTTTCTTCACTGCAGCTTTCTCTGCAGCCTTGGTCTTCCTTGCATCTGATGCAGATGGAAGGGTAGGAGTTGGTGTAGGCGCAGGAGGAGCTGAGGAATCTGTTTGAATTTCCTCAGGCACAACTGATGCAGTTGCCCTGACTTCTTCATTTCCTTCAGGCGCACCACTAGTGGATGCCCTGGCAATGTCTTCAGCGGCTAGAATGGAGTCATTAGCCCTGGAACTAGCATTTTCATCAGTAGCTTGAAAGTCATCAGCGGTGCTGGCATGTTCTTCAGCTTGCTGAGGGGAAGCTTCAGCTTGAGGAATTTCTTGTTGCGCTGGGGCTGCAACATTAGTGAACTTCTTAGTCAGTTTAATGAACCTGACTTTGGCTCCTTGCCAATCAGCATAATAAGCATTGAAATCATCGCCGAGGGCTTTGATTTCAGACTGGATCTTGAGGAGTTCATCAGTTGTCATTTTGACAATGTTGTTCCTCAGGAACTTCTCTTTCCTGAACTGATCCTTCTTGATTTGTCTGGCCTTCTCAAATTTCCATTTCTCTTCAGTGATGAAATGGGTCAGCATGTGACTTTGGCCAGGAGTCAAATGAAAATCGGGCATAGGAGTGTTTGGGTCCTTGTGCCAGAGATCAATGTAGTCGAGGATCGCCTTTGGATCCAAAAGCAATGGCACATTTGTGCCTTTGGCTCTAGCGGCCCTTTCTTGCCTGTCTCTGATGATTTCTGCTAGTTCATCATCATCAGCTTCATCGTCAGATGGCACTTGGAAGGCAACTTGTTTCTTCTTCGGACTAGGCCGAGGACCTCGTCCAGCAGTTGCCTTTGTCTTCAGCAGAGTGGGGCCTGATGAAGAATTTGGTGCAGCTGAGGAACTCGCTGAGACACCAGAGGCAATAGAGACGCCTGCAGTCCTTTGGCATGTGGCCAAATGTACAGGTGTTGAGGACTTTGCCGGAGCAACTAAGGACTTGGGAGGAGCAGGAGCAGCATGAGGAACTGGCCGTGAGGGCTTTGAAGAATCTGGCCGTGAGGGCTTTGAAGATTCTGGCCGTGAGGGCAATGCTGAGGAACTTGGCCGTGAGGGCACAGTTGGTGAAGCACTTGGCTTGTGAGTGGGCTTCTTTGCCATTGATTTTCTAGGCTTGTCAGAGGCCTTTGTGGCAGCAGCAGCAGCAGAGTCTTCATTAAATTTCGTCACTGCTTCTTTGGCTTGTCTAGCCAACTTGGCTTGGCGCTTGGCCCATTCTTGAGGGAAATCCTCACCACGCTTGATGCTGGTGGGGTCAGCTTCTTAGCCAGGTGCCAATGGATCTCTTGGGCATGGAGGATTTAGAGCGAATTTCTTCATATACTTTGGAGTTACATATCTGTACTCCCTCCATTCTCTTGCCCATCTCCTTTCAATCCTCTGTATGCGCACCTTGCGCTGATTTTTGTTCTCCTTTCCGAATTTAGCCTCATCAGGTGTGCAATAGTCAGCATAGATGTCCTCGGGAATTTCAAATGCAGTCATGACCTCGGGCTTCTTTCCTCCTTTCTGTGGTTTCTTACCGTCTGCCATATTCTTCAGTTGAGGAATTTGAACAATCGAATTCTCTGAAGAAGTATGCAACTTTTCTTCGAGGAACGCTGCAAATGAGTTAAGTTGATGAGAACCTAGTGATTCAGCAGCGGACATGAGTACCTGTGAACAGAGTATAGTTGCGAGGAATTTGAAGAGGTCATATGCGTTCTCAGAAGGTTTTCAAAAAGAACAAGTTTGAGGAATTTGACCAGATGAGTCTTGAAGAATTTCACTAAGCGTTCTTTGTCTTAGGTTCCAGAGTTGTATAGATTGAGGATCCACACAATTGAGGAATCTTGAAGATAAATGATGCTTAGAGAAACGAATCAAGAGCAGATGACTAGTGAGGTGTTTTGTGTGTGAGGATTTGAAGGATAAAATACCTTTGAAGATTTTGTAGAGAAAATTTGAATCAAAGAGGGTAGTAAAAGTAACTTTTAATTACCCTTGATGAAGAACACGACAAACTGAGAAGTGTGGATTTGAAGCTCGTCAGTTCAGATCTTCCACGCCCTAACTTGGCGGAGGAAGACAGCTATGGCGGTGGCGGAGTGAAGATTGCCGCGTCCGGCGCGAGTACGACGGCGACGAGGTCGAGGCAGTGAAGCTCTTCCGCACCAACAGTGATGGAGTAGCGGCGGCGCTAGGGTTTGTGAAGCTCGAGCGAGAGAGAGAGAGCGGTCGAGCAGAGTAAAGGAAGTGAGGAAGGGGTGAGGGGGTATTTATAGTCGCAGTGAAAAACTATTCGCCCGAAGATTTAGGACGAACGTGCCCCTGGCCCTTCTCATTCACTTGACATGTGTCACCGACGTACTGAAAGGTGGAGATCATGTTAGATCGTGGGTGAATAGATAACTCCATCGTGGGATACGGGACGATTTGAGCGGCAAAACCAAAAATTTGGATAAGATTAGTTTTAAAGTTCCGTTCGCAATTTCTTCAGCTGACAGGACACAGTGAAGATTTTGAAAGAGTTTCAAATAGAACACACATGAAGAATCTGTGAATAGATTAGGTTGAGTATAGCATAAAGGGGGAAGGGTCCGATCACATTCACTTAGCAGAAAATGCAACTTGAAGAAATAGCCATAAGTGAATGTTGTAGAGGACATAAACTCACAAACACACACACACACACACACACACACACACACACACACACACACACACATATATATATATATATATATAGCCAATGAAGAAAAACGACGGAATCAGTGAAGATTTTGAAAAGTTGAAGAATTTGAAAAACTGAAGGATTTCAAAACTGAGGAAAAACTCAAATTGAAGATTTTCAACTTTGGTGGTGGCGTGACCCACCGTATAAGAATGATGATTTCAGACACCGCATACAATTATCGTAGGGTTCTGAGAATCAAATTCTTCATTAATTTCTTCACACTTAGAGTGTTATTCTTCATTGATTGAAGAAAAACGTTTCTTCATGTGTTGCACATCTAAGTCATCAATTTTTCATAAGTGTTAGGGTTTGTGTCCTTTTCAAAGAACATTCGAAGACTCTAAGATATTTAGTTCACATCGCAACTTGCTAAATCTCTTCTCATTCAAGGGCTTTGTGAAGATATCGGCTAGCTATTCTTCAGTCTTCACATGCTCAATAGAAATGTCGCCCTTCAACACATGATCACGAAGAAAATGATGACGAATCTGAATGTGCTTTGTCTTCAAGTGCTGAACTGGGTTGTGAGCAATCTTGATGGCACTCTCATTGTCACAGTAGAGAGGCACATTCTTCATGTTGATGCCGTAGTCCTTGAGAGTTTGCTTCATCCACAGCAATTGAGCACAGCAAGAACCAACGGCAATGTACTCAGCTTCAGCAGTAGACAGTGATACGCAGTTCTAATTCTTCGAGGACCAACAGACCAAAGATCGTCCGAGGAAATGACAAGTACCAGATGTTGACTTGCGGTCGACACGATCACCAGCATAGTCAGAGTCAGAATATCCCATGAGATCAAACGTAGAGCCCTTGTGGTACCATAGTCCTAGTGTTGGTGTGTGAGCTAGATATCGAAGAATATGCTTCACAGCCTTATGGTGTGATTCCTTCGGTGTAGCTTGAAATCGGGCACACATGCAAACACTAAGCATTATATCTGGCCTAGATGCACATAAGTACAATAAAGAACCAATCATGGAGCGGTATACCTTGTGATCGAAGTCAATACCATTTTCATCAGTGCATAGATGGCTATTTGTGGGCATAGGAATTTTGACGCCTTTGCAATCTTGCATGCCAAATTTCCTCAGAACATCCTTGAGGTATTTCTCCTGAGATATGAATATGCCATTGTGTTGTTGAAGAATTGGAAGACCTAAGAAGAATTTCAACTCTCCCATCATAGACATTTGATATTCTTCACTCATCATATAGGCAAATTCATCACTATAACATTGGTCAGTATAGTCAAAGATAATATCATCAACGTATATTTGGCACACGAACAGTTCACCATCATAAGATTTAGTAAAGAGAGTAGGGTCAAGTGAACCGGGTGTGAAGCCATTCTTCACGAAGAATTCCTTCAAAGTATCATACCACGCCCGAGGGGCCTGCTTGAGGCCATAGAGGGCCTTGTTAAGTCTGAAGACTTTGTCAGGATTCTTTGGATCTTCAAAACCTGGGGGTTGAGCAACATATACTTCTTCCTCAAGCTTACCATTGATGAATGCACTTTTCACATCCATTTGATATAAGATGATATCATGATGGTTAGCATAAGCAAGTAATATGCGAATAGCCTCAAGTCTAGCAACAGGTGCAAAAGTTTCATCGAAATCAATTCCTTCAACCTGTGTGTAGCCTTGAGCTACAAGTCGTGCCTTATTCCTCACCACAAGGCCATTTTCATCTTGCTTGTTGCGGTAGATCCACTTTGTGCCAATGATATTATGCTTGCGAGGATCTGGACGTTTGACCAGTTCCCAGACATTGTTAAGCTCGAACTGATGGAATTCTTCTTGCATGGCCTGAATCCACTCAGGCTCCAGAAATGCTTCATCTACCTTAGTGGGCTCTGTGATAGAGACAAAAGCATAGTGCCCACAAAAGTTAGATAAATGTGAAGCTTTTGAGCGTGTGAGAGGACCTGGTGCTTCAATGTCATCGATGATCTTTTCAACTTGCACTTCTTTTGCAACGCGAGGATGAGCTGGTTGCCATCGAGGAATTTGATCAGCATTTTCTTCAGCACCATTTTCTTCAGCATTTTCCTCAGGTACATTAGCTCATCGATCTTTGCATTCTGGAATGAATTCTTCAGTAGATTCTTCGGTAGGAATGACATCCTTAGTAGCCTTGAACTTGATAGAATCCTCAGGTGCTGGTTCATCTATCACAGAAGGTAGGTGCTCTCTTTGCGAGCCATTAGTTTCATCGAACCGCACATCTACAGTTTCAACAATCTTGTGAAGAGCGATGTTGAAGACCCTGTAGGCGTGCGAGTCCTTTCCGTAACCAAGCATAAAACCTTCATGTCCTTTCGGTGCAAATTTAGCATTGTGATGAGGATCCCTAATCCAACATTTAGCACCGAAGACTTTGAAATAACTCACATTGGGTTTCTTGTCAGTGAGGAGTTCATAGGCAGTCTTCTTGAAGAATTTGTGAAGATATACTCTGTTGATTATGTGGCACGCGGTATCAATTGCATCAATCCAAAAACGATGAGGCGTTTTGTATTCATCAAGCATAGTGCGAGGCATCTCAACAAGAGTTCTGTTCTTGCACTCCACGACGCCATTTTGTTGAGGAGAATAAGGAGCAGATAACTCATGAGTAATAACAAGTTCATCAAGATAGTCATTAAGACCGGAATTCTTGAACTCAGTTCCATTGTCACTCATGTGTGCTTGATCTTCACACCAAAGTTGGTTGAAGCCCTCGAGGAAAATCATTTGAAGACTCCCTGCACTTCATGTTTGTAAGTAACAATGTGTACCCATGTGTAACGAGAATAATCATCAACAATAACAAAGCCATATAGGGATGCATCATTTGTCACAACAGAATAATGATTAGGACCAAAGAGATCCATGTGAAGGAATTCAAATGGTCGAGTCGTGGTCATGATAGTCTTCGCTGGATGCTTGGCCTTGGTCATTTTTCCAGCTTCGCAGGCACCACACAAGTGATCCTTGAGGAATTTGACATTCTCAATGCCAATGACATGCTTCTTTTTCGCGAGCGTGTGCAGATTCCTCATGCCAGCATGACCAAGTCGTCGATGCCATAGCCAGCCTTCTGAAGCTTTTGCAAGTAAGCACACGGCAGGTTGTGGTCCTGTAGAGAAATCAACAATGTACAAGTCTCCTCTCCTAAAGCCTTCGAAGACTTTGGAATTGTCAGCTTCCATGATCACAACACAACGATACTTGCCAAAGACAACAACCATATCAAGATCACAAAGCATTGAGACAGACATGAGGTTGTATCCTAAGGACTCGACAAGCATGACTTTGTCCATGTGTATGTCCTTAGAGATCGCAACCTTACCTAGACCCAATACCTGACTTTTGCCTTTGTCAGCGAAGATGATATGCTTCAGATGTGACGGTGTTAAGGGAGCATCCATCAATAGATTCTTGTCACTAGTCATGTGATTTGTACATCCACTATCGAGGACCCACTCATTTGCTTTCGGTTGGTCATCCTGCAGATGAATTAGTGCAGCTTACAAACTCATATACTTCATCAGTGAAGAATATGACATCAGTATCATCAGTTCAATTTCATCAAGCAATAGCACAGATAAGCAGTGTGAGGACATGTGAAATGAAAGTTCATTTCATCATGATTCGCCTGCGTCCTTTCAGGCACTGTTCAGGTCTCCAGCAAATTCTTCAGTCGTTTCGAGCACGACTGGAGACCTGACCCTGCATAAGAGATTAGTTCTTTTTCTTCACCACCCACATCTGGAGGGGTGGCAAAGTATTCATCACTCTGCGAGCACCATATGAGAAAGGTGGCATGGACGCCAGTACACTTTGTTTCACATAAGAGGGGTTAGGGTAAGCATATGAATAAGCAGAGAAATTCTTCGAGGACTTATGAACATAATGATTTGAAGAATAATGCACATATTCATGGCCCTTAGCTCTACCCTGCGAAACAGAGTTGTTAGTACGATGATGTTCATATGAGGATTTTGATCCTTTTGAGGAATTTGATCCATGTGAGGAATTTGGCCATATGAAGAGTTTGATCTGGGGTTCCTATTCTTCACTGGTGGTGTCATGAGGACTTTCACCTGAAGACTTTCAACATAACTTTTGGGAACCCAGATTTTCTTCATAGGGGAACCATTCCTGCATTTAATGCCAACATATCTAGCAAATACTTCACCATTCTGATTTTTGAACAGTTTATAGTTGGAGTCAAATGACTCATCAGAAGAATGAGGAGATTCACACGTGAAGCCAGATAAGTTAGATGGATCAACTGGAGGTCCCTTTGCAGCAACCCATGAGGTTTTGGGGTACTGCTCAAGCTTCCAATATGTTCCATCAGCATTGAGTTTCCTCTCAAAGGCAATACCCTCTTTCCTAGGGTTTCTGTTGAGGATCTGCCTTTTAAGCACGTCACAAAGAGTCCGATGCCCTTTGAGGCTTTTGTACATGCCTGTCATATGCAATTCCTTCAGCCTTGCATTGTCAGTGATACTAGCAATGTCCTCAGATGAGGAATTAGTGATAGCAGAGGCAGGTGAAGAATTTTTAGCATTTGAACATTCAGGTGAAGAATTAGCAGATTCACGTTCAATGCACTTTAAGCATGGAGGATCAAATTCTTCCTGAGTAGCGCTGATTTGTTGAGCAAGTAATGAATCGCGCTCCTTCTGAAGATCTTCATAACTCACTCTTAGCTTCTCAAGATCTTACTTTATTTAAATAAGTTCAAGGGAAAGCTTCTCATGATCAGATAAGAGAGCGTTATGATGACCTTGAAGGTCGTCAAACTTGGAATGGAGTCCCTGAAGACTTTCAGCCAAGGCTTTTGACTGATCCATTTCTTCACGCAACATATCATCGCTCTTATTTAGCATGTATTGAACTTTTTCCAAGGCTCTTTGTTGTTTAGTGGCAAGGGAAGCAAGTTTGACATAGCTAGGTCCAAATTCATCGCCAGATTCATCATCACTAGATTCAGATAGGTACGATTCAGTTACCTCAGCACCGTTTGCCATAAGGCAGGGGTTAGACGATGATGATTCTGGTTCGAATGTCATCGCATTGAGAGATTCCTTGTAATCTTCAAACCAAGGATCATGACGAGTCCGATTACCTTCATAGACCTCAGAGAGACGGTCCTAGATTAGCTTCGCGTGATTGAGATGCATGACATTCTTGAACTGATTTCGGGACAGACTAGAGCAGATGACATCCTTTGCTGTGAGGTTAAGCAGTGTGTACTTGCGAATGTCATCAGCCTCAGCCATCTTGCATAGATCGGTAAGACCTATCTCGGTGACGGTCCACAGTTCGCTGTCCATAGCCATGAGTCGCTTTTTCATCATGGCCTTCCACCGAGGATACTCATGACCGTCAAAGATGGGGCAGGTAACGTTCCTCGATCCTGCAGTCGACATAACTAGAACTCCAGGTGGTTAAACCAAAATCACACAGAACAAGGGAGTACCTTGCTCTGATACCAATTGAAAGTGCGTTATATCGACTAGAGGGGGGGTGAATAGGCGATTTTTATGAATTCTTCACTGAGGAATTTGCCGGTGAGGAAATTCCTTAGCGGAGAACTACTTGCAGCGGAATAAGTACTCAGAAGTAGGCATAACAGAATACAGGGATGGTCATCATGATGAAATGAAGACAAACATAGAGTACAGAAAGCGTAAACACAGGATAACACAAGATGAAGACAAACAGACTGAAGAAATTGAACTGAGGAAATTGAGAAAGTCTTCAGTCAAAGTCTTCAAACACAGATTTGAATAATCACTCAACACAGTAATGAGGAAATGAAAGAGTTGAGGAAATAGAACCAGTAGGGTTGGTGAAGATAATGATTTGGTAGACCAGTTCCAACTGCTGTCTCAGTTGTACATCTGGTTGGAGCGGCTGAGTATTTAAACTCGAGGACACACAGTCCCGGACACCCAGTCGCTGAGCACGTAGCTCAGGACACCAAGTCCTCACTGTATTCTCCTTGAACTAAGGTCACACAGACCTCGTCCAATCACTCGTGGTAAGTCTTCAGGCGACTTCCAAACCTTCACAGACTTCGGTCACTCGGCGATCCACAATTCCTCTTGGATGCTCTAGACCATGACGCCTAACCGTTTGGAAGAAGCACGGTCTTCAAAGGTAACAAGCGTCGAATCCACGTAGGATCAATCTCTTCAGTGATGCTCAATCACTTTGGGTTTGTAGGTGTTTGGGGTTTGGGATTTTCCTCACTCGATGATTTTTTCTCAAAGTCCTCAGAGGATGGGTTGCTCTCAAATGACAAGTGTCAGTTTCTCTCGGAGCAGCCAACCAGCTAGTGGTTGTAGGGGGCGGCTATTTATAGCCTAGGGAGCAGCCCGACATGATAAGACACAAATGCCCTTCAATGATATGACTGTTAGGTGGATAAGATATTTTGGGACAGCTGGCGCGCAGCACAGCAACGGTCGGAAATTTGACTCTCAAATTCCTCAGGGCTATCATGTTCCTCACTGTGTAGGCAATCCGCACTGGCGAATTCCTAACTCCTCAGTCAGAACAACTTCCTCAGCGACCAAAAGAACTTCGTCTCTGTCACTGAAGAAATTGACTGAGTTGTATGAGATTTCCAATGGCTTCACTCGAAGGGATTGGTAGGTGTAGGATTTTGAGTTGAGCATCACATGGAAATTTTTCCTTAGTATTTCCTCGACCCCCTTTAACAGTACGTGTTTCCTATGACTCAAGAAAGAGAAAAACAAAACTATGAAAACGAAAGTCTTCAAGCTTCATATTCCTTTCATGGATATCAAGTCTTCACGGACACACCAATTTCTTCACTTTCAAAGTCTTCATGAAAGTCTTCAGGAATACCAAAATCTTCAGTCGAAGATATTCATTTTTAGGGGTCGACTTTCTCTATAAATATCAAACTCCTCATAGACTTATAGACCTGTGTACACTCATAAACACATTAGTCCCTTAACCTATAAGTCCTCAATACACCAAAATCACTAAGGGGCAATAGATGCACTTACAGACGGCCACTACTCCTCAGCCCGCGGATGACATGGAGGTGTTGTCCCGAAGGCTCCCATAGCAGGGGGAGGTGACTCTAGAGACGCCCCAAGGCGGAATTCCAGATGTCGGACACGCGGGGTTCAAGATCCCCGCGGATCGTGTCGACGAGAGCCGCAGTAGGCCGGGCTCTCAGCCGAACACTGTTCCGGAACCTCCAACGGTTCCGGACTCAGGCGGGCAACCCCTCGTTAGGGAGGGTGAGTCGTTCATGCCGAGGACTTCCGTTACGCCTGAGGCGTCAGATTATCTGTTGGAAGCGCTTTGCGGCTCTTCCATGGATGAAGAGCACCGTACTCTTATGAGTGCGGTGATTCAGAAGGTTTTGTCCGCCAAGAGCGGACTAACCGAAGCTTGCACCAGCCTCCTGATAGGCTTTGAGGTAAGTAATAAAAATGTGTGAAGTTACCACCCGATAGGTAGTAGCCCCTGATACTCTGTTTGGTGTTCGGAAAGAAGAGCCAAACGGAGGGTCAACTATAATCCGCAGGAGTCTAATAATAAGTGTGCATGTAAATAAGCAGGTTGTGCTACTTGCTGCTGCTGTCCGCAAAGCCGAGGTCACTGGACTAAAGCGGGACCTGGAACAGGCGCAGGGAGAGCTAGACCTCACGAAGAGGAAGCTCGAAGATAACAAAGGTGAGTGATTCCCCGCTCTCATACAATGAAGGATAGATAAATTTTGTTAGTCTAACGACGAAGCGTCGTGACTGTGTAACAGGGGACACCACCGAAGTGGTGTCCCTGAAGAAAGAGTTGTCCGAGGCCGAAGACAAGGTGGCCTTGGAATGCAAGGAGCGCGAAAAGAAAGATTCTAGAGTGGGCGAGGTAAAACAAGAGCTCCGGGACCTCGGCAAGAAGTTCGAGTCCGTGGAGCATGATTTGAAGATGAAAGAGGCCGAGCTTGCGAAGGCCCTTGCGAGTATGAGAGACGCCAAGGCTGAAGTGGACAAGGCATAGCAGGAAATCCAGGCGGCCAAGAAGATAGCGGCGGGTAAGATATTCTTTATGCAAAGCAAACATGTGGAGGAGGCATTTCTTTTACTTACCCGAATTCGGAGCTCTCCAGGGGCATTCGCAGATCTTCCATGCAGCGTCTTAGACGCCGCGGAGTTCTACCGTGCCAAGGAGGGGAGCTCCATGGAGAAGCTGTTCTGGTCCCAGTATGCTAGGGCCGAACACCCAATGCCTCTGATTGACCAACTGAAGCAGTTGGTCGAACTCCACAGGGCGGCTGAAGTGGCTATGAAAGATTTCATAGTCCAGATGTGGCCTGGTGAGCCCCTGCCCACTAGCTACTTCGGCCTGATCAAGCGGATGGTGAATGCCTGTCCACGGCTTAAAGTTATCAAGTGATCCATTTGCACTGAGGGTGCCCGCCGGGCCTTTGCCCGCGCGAAGGTGCATTGGGGCAAGCTGGATGCTGAGAAGCTGGTGAAGGATGGGCCGCCAGAGGGCAAGGCGCATCGCTATCCCGAGAAGTATTATGATGGCGTTATGAAGGGCGCTCGTCTCGTGGCCGATGAATGTACCAAGGACAAGATCTTTGACTAAATGTACCTCTGTCGCTGTTGTAATTTAAGGAAGAAGTTACTTGTGCTATGTAGCACTGTTTGATTTAAAATATTACCTTCTGTGCGGCTGTTTATAGAATTCTGAAAGTAGGCCAGTCGTCGGCTTCCGCCCCCATGTAACTAGTACCAGGGTGTTCCTGGAAAGACCCGAATACTCTTTATCCAAATTTTTGGTCCCTTATGGAGGTATCTGGCGCAGCGAACAAGGCAATCGGACTATGCGGCTTTATAACTTTCACTTAGCTATAGAAGTCTATAATTTTAAATTTCGGCGAAACCCCTAGAATTCAGAGGGCCGAATTGGGGCGCTATATACGCCTAAATCGGACGAAGCCGATTCCTCGCCTAAAGCGGAAAAATCTTTAAGGATTTTAAGACCTCTCGAACAACGACCAGCTCTCTTCGCATCATGCCGGTCAGTTTTCGGCTTTCTCTACTAAGGTGCTCGTTCAGAAGAACCGGGACACAATCGCAGTAGTTCTGCCTGCGGTACCTTAGCCGATATAACAGAACGTAAGGTACCAAAACAAGGGAGCCGGGCAAACCCAACTATTGACCCAAGACGTGATTCGGAGTTGCATATAGTGATATAAGTTCGGGGTGCCGCACTGTTGAAAGTGTTCGGACTTGTTTTGCCGTCTTATGAGGTGCCATAAGAAGCCCCTGGCAAAGTTGATCGTACCAAGATGTACGGAAGCAATATTAATAAACATTTTCAAGAAAAAAATGCTCAAATGATAGTAATAAGCTGACACTATGTATGATCTCCCATTGATGAATAATACGTTTAAGCGTATGTTTACAATGGGTGCGTTTAGGCGAAAGTAAGTAGGACTATTTAACATGTCCTATCCAAGGGCAGGCTGCATGTAGGTATATAAAACAGGTATAACGATCGTGAACAGATTCCACCTGGGTATTTCCTTTTGTGCGCAAAGCCTGTTGCCTCCTTGGTTTTCTCTCCTATGCAAGTCCGTCAATCCGGGTCTTCTGAAGAGGCTGCCCTAAAGCAATGTCCTGAAAGATAAAGAGGGAAGGTTATGAAGGTATGCTGCGGTGATACCACACTGTTGACTGAGTCATTGCTACGCCTCCGCCCATGCCCATGGTATTTTGAGTGCGTAATTGTGTACGCATGGCACGAATGTTGCTTTGATGGGGCTTGAGCGGAGGCCGGACTACTAGTCGTGCTCTTGGCGTTCCTGATGATCCTATTGCGGGGTGCTCCGGACTCGCTTGACGATGCTCGAGGTTGTCGTCACCGGATTGGTGGTTTATCGGAGGAGGCTGCATTGTACTTCCGCCGCAAGGGCAGCAGTATGCTCTTCTGTGCGGAGAGAGCGGTCCATATTTCTGTTGACTGTTATGACCCCGCGCGGTCCTAGCATCTTGAGCTTGAGGTATGCATAGTGTGGTACCGCGTTGAATCTAGCGAATGCGGTTCGTCTGAGCAGGGCGTGGTAACCACTACGGAAAGGGACGATATCGAATATTAACTCTTCACTTCGGAAGTTGTCCGGAGATCCGAAGACCACTTCCAATGTTATAGAGCCCGTACAACGGGCCTCTACTCTAGGAATTGCACCTTTAAAGGTGGTTTTGGTGGGCTTGATCCTTGAAGGGTCGATGCCCATTTTGCACACTGTGTCCTGATAAAGCAGGTTCAGGCTGCTGCCGCCGTCCATAAGGACTCGCGTGAGGTGGAATCTGTCGATGATTGGGTCTAGGACCAATGCGGCTGAGCCACTGTGACGGATGCTAGTAGGGTGATCCCTACGATCAAAGGTGATCGGACAAGCTGACCATGGGTTGAATTTGTGGGCGACTGGCTCCATCGCATAGACGTCCCGTAGTGCTCGCTTCCGTTCCCGCTTGGGAATGTGAGTGGCGTAGATCATGTTGACCGTTTTCACTTGGGGGGGATTTATTCTGTCCCCTCGTGTTCGGACGTCGGGGCTCTTCATCATCGTCGCTGTGCAGCCCCTTGTCCTTGTTTTCGTCGTTTATTTTGCCGGCCTGTTTGAACACCCAGCAGTCTCTGTTGGTGTGGTTGGCTGGCTTGTCTGGAGTGCCATGAATTTGGCACGAGCGTTCCAGTATGCGGTCCAGACTAGACGATCCCTGATTGTTTCTTTTGAACGGATTCCTACGCTGACCAGATTTGGATCCGCTGAATCCGGTGTTGACTGCGGTGTCTTCGGTGTTGTCGCCGATGTTCCATGTCTTGTGTCTGTTGCGCCGTGGCTTGCTGTTATTGTCACAGACGTCTGAAGTGCCAGAATGTGGCGTGGTGCTGCTGCAAGCCAACCAGCTGTCCTCGCCCGCGCAAAAGCGGGTCATTAGTGTCGTGAGGGCTGCCATGGACTTGGGTTTTTCCTGGCCGAGGTGTCGGGCGAGCCACTCATCACGGATATTATGCTTAAAAGCCGCCAGGGCTTCGGCGTCCCGACAGTCGACTATTTGGTTCTTTTTAGTTAGGAACTGAGTCCAGAATTTCCTGGCTGACTCTCCGGGCTGTTGAGTAATGTGGCTCAAATCATCGGCGTCCGGTGGTCGCACGTATGTGCCTTGGAAGTTGTCGAGGAACGCGTCTTCTAGGTTTTCCCAACTGCCAATGGAATTTTCGGGCAGGCTGTTTAGCCAGTGTCGGCCGGGTCCTTTGAGCTTAAGGGGAAGATACTTGATGGCGTGTAGGTCGTCTCCACGGGCCATGTGAACATGGAGAAGGAAATCTTCAATCCATACTGCGGGGTCTGTTGTGCCATCGTATGATTCGATGTTTACGGGTTTGAACCCTTCTGGGAATTCGTGATCCATCACTTCATCGGTGAAGCAGAGGGGGTGTGCGGCGCCTCTGTGCCAGGCTATGTGGCTACGCAGTTCGAATTGGTCTGGGTGGCTATATTCGGTACGGTCGAACTTGTTTATGGTGTATCTGTCGCGACGGTCATCATCGTGTGCTGGGGTCTTGCTAGGGACTTGTTTATGGCTGTCCTGCTTTGTTTTCCAGTATATCTTGTAGGTCTTGCCTATTGCCCCGGGCCGTAGTGTATTGGCGTGGGGGTGCGGGCTGGTATTCGGGCTGATATGCCGTTTTATCCCGGCCGCGGGGTGGCCGGTCAGCCGCGTGGCGCTCGAGTCCGTATTCCTCGGCTGTCAGGACCTCAGTCCATCTATCTGTGAGCAGGTCTTGATCAACTTGAAGTTGCTGCTGCTTCTTTTTCAGGATCCTCGCAGTGGCCATAAGCCGGCGCTTGAAGCGCTCCTGCTCCACGGGATCCTCAGGCACGCCGAACTCGTCGTCGCCGAGGTTAATCTCGTCTCCGGAGGGGGGCATGTAATTGTCCTGCTCCGGATATCCGTCCATCGCCTGCTCATCTGGGCTGACCTGCTCATCTTCCTGCTTGGCCTGCTCGAAGGCGGGCTGATCAGGGTTGTATTCCTCTTTGGCACCATCCAGATTGTTTCCATCTCCTGTGCCGGTATCACTGTGGCGGGGCTTGGAGCAGCGTTGACGACGCCCATGCTTTGTTTTTCTCCCAGAGGGGTTATCCTCCGTTGCCTCATCGCCATTGGTTTCCTTCAGAGTGTCCACCATATATATATCGTATGAGGAGGTGGCTGTCCACCGCCCTGTGAGTAGTGGTTCCTGTACTTCTCCTGCATCGTCATCCATACCGTCGATGTCTTCGGAGTCAAAGTCAAGCACGTCGGTTAGATCATCGACCGTGGCAATGAAGTGGGTGGTGGGTGGGCAGCGAATTCCTTCGTCGCCTGCTTCCCACTCGAGCCGGACATAATTCATCCAAGAGCCTCCTGACAAAGAGAGAGACTTTAATGAGTCCAGCATGTCGCCAAAGGGCGAGTGCTGGAAGATATCCGCAGCGGTAAATTTCATTACCGGAGCCCAACCTGGCTCGGCTGGCTCGGGAGCGCGCGGACTGGAACCGACAACCAGATACGAGTTCGGGGGTCCGGAGTCACAGGCATCCACAGAGGTGAGACCTGTGTTAGGCTCCACCACCGATGAGTGTGCGGCCTACGGGGCGGGGTCCATCCCTCCGTCCTTAGGCAACATAGCCTGCTCCGGATTTAGGTCCGGGGCTACTGCTGGGGTGATATCCTGGGCATTGTCCGTCAGCAGGTCTAAGCCGTGCTCATCGTGACTGTCCGGTGCTCCTGGCACAGGCCCGAATTCGTCGAAGATCAAGTCTCCGCGGATGTCCGCCATGTAGTTTAGGCTTCCGAACCTGATCTGGTGGCCAGGGGTGTAGCTGTCGATCTGCTCCAGATGGCCAAGCGAATTAGCCCGCAGTGTGAAGCCGCCGAACACAAAGATCTGTCCCGGGAGAAAAGTTTCACCCTGGACCATGTCGTTGACAATGATTGAAGGAGCCATCAAGCCTTGCAGCGACGACATAGAGGAACTCTCAATGAAAGCACCAATGTCGGTGTCAAAACCGGCGGATCTCGGGTAGGGGGTCCCGATCTGTGCGTCTCAGGCTGATGGTAACAAGAAGCAAGGGACACAATGTTTACCCAGGTTCGGGCCCTCTCGATGGAGGTAAAACCCTACTTCCTGCTTGATTAATATTGACGATATGAGTAGTACAAGAGTAGATTTACCACGAGATCATAGAGGCTAACCCTAGAAGCTAGCCTATGATGATTATGATTGTAGTTGTGATCGTCCTTCTAAGGACCAACCTCTCCGGTTTATATAGACACCGGAGAGGGCTAGGGTTTACATGGAGTCGGTTACAAGGAAGGAAATACAATATCCGGATCACCAAGCTTGTCTTCCACGCAAAGGAGAGTCCCATACGGACACGGGACAAAGTCTTGAGTCTTGTATCTTCATGCTCCAATAGTCCGGACAAAGTATATAGTTCGGCTGTCCGGATACCCCCTAATCCAGGACTCCCTCAATGTCTTCAGACACTTTGCCAATCGTGCCATGACGAACTATGGCATCAAGATCAAGCATATCATAAGTGACAACGGCACTGAGTTCAAGAACACCGTCCTCGACCTTTATCTGGATACTATGGGCATCACTCATGAGTTCTCTGCTCCATACACACCTCAGCAGAATGGCATCATGGAGCGCAAGAACAGAACCCTTATTGAGATGGCCCGAACAATGCTCGATGAGTACAAGACTCCATAGAAGTTCTGGCCTAAAGCCACTGATACTACATGCCACGTCATCAACCATGTTTATCTTCACAAGCTTCTGAAGAAAACATCCTATGAACTCCTAACTAGTAAGAAGCCAAATGTAAGCTACTTCAGAGTATTTGGTGCTTGGTGCTGGACCAAGGATCCACATCACACTTCAAAATTTGCACCGAAAGCACATGAAGGTTTTATGCTTGGTTACGGAAAGGATTCACACTCCCACAGAGTCTTCAACCTCTTTCACTATAAAGTGGTTGAAACTGTGGATGTACGGTTTGATGAGACTAACGGCTCGCAAAGAGAGCACCTGCCAAATGTGCTAGATGAAGTACCTCCTAGTGAATCAATCAAGCAAATGGGAATTGGAGAGATCATACCTTCTGAGGCTCAGACTGAAGAGGAACTTATCATTTCTGCACCTAATCAACCTGAAGGCAATGCTCAGCCTGAAGACAATCCCCCAAATGATGACATTGATCAGCAAGAGCAAAATCTTCATCTTGTTCATCCTCGTGTTGCAAATGAAGTACAAATTGAGAAGATAATCGACAGCATCAATGCACCTGGTCCACTCACTCGTTCAAGAGCTACTCAAAGAGCAACACAACTAACAAATTTCTGTGGGCATTTTGCATTTGTCTCAATCTCTGAACCCAAGAAAGTTGCTGAAGCCTTCATGGAACCTGAATGGATTCAAGCCATGCAAGAAGAGCTTCAACAGTTCGAGCTGAACAATGTGTGGGAATTGGTCAAGCGTCCTAATCCTCGTAAGCACAATATCATTGGCACCAAATGGATATATCGCAACAAGCAATATGAGCATGGTCAAGTTGTCAGAAACAAGGCTCGTCTCATTGCTCAAGGATATACTCAAGTGGAAGGGATTGACTTCGATGAAACATTTGCTCCGGTGGCTAGGCTTGAAGCCATTCGCATACTGCTAGCCTATGCAAATCATCACAACATCCTTCTGTATCAAATGGATGTGAAGAGTGCCTTTCTAAATGGAAAGATTGAAGAAGAAGTATATGTTGCACAACCTCCTGGCTTTGAAGATCCAAAACATCCTGATATGGTATACAAGCTCAACAAGGCACTGTATGGCCTCAAACAAGCCCCTCGTGCTTGGTATGACACACTCAAAGACTTCCTGAAGAGCAAAGGCTTCAAACCTGGTTCACTAGATCCTACACTCTTCACGAAGACATGTGATGGTGAATTATTTGTGTGCCAAATCTATGTGGATGACATTATCTTCGGCTGCACAAACAAGAAATACAGTGATGAGTTTGGTCACATGATGCAAGAGCAATATCAGATGTCCATGATGGGCGAGTTGAACTTCTTCTTGGGTCTCCAAATCTGTCAGCAACGTAATGGCATCTTCATATCTCAAGAAAAATATCTCAAAGATTGCTTGAAGAAGTTTGGAATGCAAGACTGCAAAGGATACACGACGCCAATGCCAACAAAAAGTCATCTGGGTCCCGACGCCAATAGTAAAGAGTTCGATCAAAAGGTATACCGCTCCATGATTGGTTCTTTACTTTATTTGTGTGCATCTAGGCCAGATATAATGCTTAGTGTTTGCATGTGTGCCCGATTCCAAGTGGCACCAAAGGAATCGCATCACTTAGCCGTGAAGCGAATTCTTCGATATTTGGCTTACACCCCAACACTAGGATTATGGTATCCAAAGGGCTCAGAGTTTGATATAGTTGGATTCTCATATGCTAATTATGCTGGTGACAAGGTTGATCACAAGTCCACATCAGGCACATGTCACTTTCTGGGACGATCTCTTGTCTGTTGGTCTTCAAAGAAGCAGAACTGTGTATCTCTCTCCACTGCTGAATCCAAATACATTGCTGCTGGATCTTGCTGTGCTCAGCTTCTCTGGATGAAGCAAACTGTCAAGGACTATGGTATCCACCTAAAGAATGTGCCACTCTACCGCGACAATGAAAGCGCCATCAAGATTGCCAACAACCCAGTTCAGCACTCGAAGACAAAGCACATTGAAATTCGTCATCACTTTCTCAGAGATCATGTCATGAAGGAAGATATTGATATCATTCACGTCAACACAGAAGTGCAATTGGCTGATATCTTCACAAAGCCCTTGGATGAGAAAAGGTTTTGCAAGTTGCGGTGTGAGCTAAATATCTTGGAATCCTAAAATGTCCTGTGATTGGACACACATCCTAACACTTATGCATTTTGATGACTTAGATGTGCAACACACAAAGCAATGTATATCTTCAATCAATGAAGACATACACTCTAAGTCTGAATACATTAATGCGGAATTTGACTTTGGAGCGCCATGATAATTGTGCGCCATGTTTGGGTCTAATACTTCCTATACAGTGGGTAACGCCACCACCAAACTTTTGTTTCAAGTGTTTCCCTTGGTGTTATGATTGCAAAGTCTTCGTATTTGATTTGTCTTCATCCTTGACTTATATTCATATTTATCTTCATCCTGTTGATTTGGTCTTATACTGGCTATATACAAATTTGTGTTTTGTCCTCTACAACATTCACTTATAGCTATGATTTCTTGCTGAATCTTTGATCCAAGTGAATGTGATCGGGCCCTAACCTATCTATGCTTCTACCTCAACTCTATCTATCCAAATCATATGCATTCTATTGAAAACTGTCGATTGTCTTCACTGAGACCTTGTCAGCTGAAGTCAATCTGACAAGCATTTATATCTGTTTTTTAATGTTATATGCTTATTGCCTGAAAACCGGAGAATTTGGAATGACCACCCCGACAATCCAGGTGTGTGCGGGAACATGGAACAACTTCCAAGGTGTTGCATGCTTGCCACGTGCCCTTCAGATGTGAACCACCAGGGGCACCTGCATAATTGCGCTGTGCCATCCCTTTCCTTATAAATAACCGTCACATCGCGGTCAAAATCCTTCTTCCACCTCGCCACCTCGCGCAAACCCTAGCACCACCGCTAGCTCTCGACGACGCCAGCAACAAAGCGCTTAGCTGTCGCGACCTCACCGACGCCATCCTCACGCCGGCCGCGGACCTTGTCTTCTCTGCCGCCGCCATAGGTGTCTTCCGTCACCAAGTTAGGGCACAGGAGATCGAACTGCTCGGCCTCCAACTTCACTCTGTCTAGCAGTTCTTCGTGTGGTAATTAAAACTTACCTTTTTACCGTCATTTTGATGATAGATTCATCCTTCTTTACCAAAACTAGTTTCTATGCTTCCAAAGTTGAATCTATTCCGTTCTGCATCTCATATTATGCCTAGTATGTTCACTTATGCTTCTCTACAAGTTAGATTCCTCACTTGTACTTACTCTTGGATTCGTACAAATCTGGAACCAACTCACAACAAATAAGTGAATGTCTTCGCGTTATGAGGTCAATGTCTTCAAACTGATTTATCTTGTCCACCATGGAGAAATCTTCAACTTCACCTGCAACTAGCAATGCTATAAGAGGGCTAAGCAAAGCGGTAACATAGCCAAACAACGGTTTGCTAGGAAGCGTGTCAAAGGTTAGAGGTTCATGGCAATTTGGGATGGCTTGATAAACAAGTAATAGGTAGCGCAGCATAGCTATAGAACGAAGCAACTAGCATAGCAATGATAGTATTGAGATCCAGGGTAGCGGTCATCTTGCCTGAAATCCCGCTAGGAAGAAGAACGAGTCCATGAAGAAGATGAAGCCACGAAGACGAACCAACCATAGACGAACGAATCCTCACGATCGCAACGAAACAGGAACTATCGAAAAGAAGCACACAACATAGTAAACACACCACATATAGACAAGGCATGATGCACAACAAGCATGATGCATGACACAGCTACATGAAGCTACTCATGGCAAGGGATGACGCAAACAAGAGCAACACATCAAGGCAAGTTTAAATGAGGCCGGGAACAACATATAACAATTCCGGTAAGTCCTCATATGCATATTTCGAAGTTAGTCCAGATCTGAATAAACCTTATGTTCAAGTTGTTAAACAGCAAGTGAAGATGCACCAAGATGATCTACACGAGATTCTAGTCAAGTTACATATAAAGTTCATTTAGTTCAGAGCTACGGCCTAGAAGATATGAGCAACACAAGTTAAACATGACATTGATGCAAAATGCACCCAAACATCAAGCAAACACCTTAAAACATGGATGCAACATGATAATATGAAACTACATGCAATTCTAAGCAAGTTCCATATAGAGCACACTCAAAACGGAGCAACGGTTCAACATATGCACTATATACAAGTTTAAAGGACAAGCTGTCCAAAACAGCAACTAGGCATATTGCAAGCACCAAAACAATATGCTACAGCATCCCAACATGAAAACAAGACATGGACATGATGTACAGGTAAAGCATAACAAAACATGAACACTGAGCTATCTCCAGAAATCACTAGAACAAGCTCAAACACACATGGAAAGATTGCAAATAATAACAGTTACAGACTTTAGCAGAAATAACATCAGGTTGCAATGTTTAGAGCTATCAAACAACATGTTACAGGAACTTATCATGGCAAATAAAGGCATGGCATGAAACTACTAAATGTATAGATCAAAAGTCCTTTACTGACCATGAGCCAAAAAGGAACAGAAAATATGATGGCACCCATGTAAACATAGCAAGTTATATTACAGATTCATACATGGCAGAAACAGAATTAGGAAGGCATGTAGATGAGCTTGTGCAACTCACTACAGAGCAATACATGGCATGGCAAGGCAACCAATAGTAAGAAGGCATATTTGTGAAGCTAAGCATGGCAAGAGCAAGGTCATAGGGTGCATGGAACACTAGGAAAACACATGGCAACAACTGAACTTAATGTTAACAGGCTGACAGCAACATTATGAAGCAACTTTGGAGCAAGATATGAACAAGCTACAGCAAGCTATAAATGCAACCAGGGGCATGGATGGATAGTGCATGATATGTAGAACCAAACATGTTTTGTTATCATCTTCAGATTATGAATAGAATGATTTGTAGAAACAGGTTTACATAGCATCGCGAAATAACAGATTCAGCCTAGCAAAACAGCAACATCAAGTACACTACTTAACAAGCTCGATTCACTCACCACAAGTCATTGCGAGACAAGATAAGCATAGCATCATCAAGAAGACATGTTTGTGAAACAAACCAAGTCAAGAACAAGTTCATAGCATGCAAGGATCAACTACAACAAGCTTGGCAAAATTGAATAACATGTAAACAATCTGCCAGGAAACATTTTGAAGCAAAAGTAGAGCACGAAAATGACATGCTAGACTATTCCATAATTACAACCAGGGGCATGAATGGATAGACAATAACCACATGTTCAAAACACCCTTACTGAACTATCTCAAAATATGCATGGATCTCTCTGTAGCATCATGTTTACATGACATCAAAATAACAGCAGAACAGGGACTAAAATCAGCAACATCACGATGCCTAGTTTGCATGCTTATGCTAGTCACCACATTGATCACAAAACTACATGGTAAGCACCTCCGTAAAGAATACATAGCATAGTTCAAAACACATGTAGACATCAACCTCATCGGATGCACACATCAATCATGGCAAAAATGACAAATGAGCTCGTTCTGTTAACAGACAGCAGAAAACATCATGAAGCACTCTTGCAACGATGATTAAGGCATCAAGATAACCCCAAATGAATATGATGCAATGGAATGAAATTATGTACTCGTTGAGACGAACAATTTGACATATTACACGTGCAAAACGGAGCTACGGATGCAGAGTTACGATGCGATGAACATGGCATGATAATTACATAGAACTGGGACTTGGGAAAAATATCACCTCCGCGAAAAGTCAACGGGACGAGGAGATCTGGGACGGCGAGATCCAGGCGGCTCGGGGGCACATTTGGTTCCGGGACGGGTGGATCTCATCCCACCTGTCCGGATCTGGGACGGGGCGAAACAGCGGCGATGGTCGCCGGCGAGACGACGCGCTCCGGCGGCGACGGAGGTTGGCG